>NW_006239212.1:451880-466217 GCF_000226075.1 Solanum tuberosum | reverse complement strand
CAGAACCCTAGCTATGTATTTCTTTAGTTCTTGAATTACATGTGTTAGGTCAGACTTTATCACAAATCAGTTATACATGCCTCAGTATTATGCATCAATGTCAGTTTAAATTGTTGCGTTCAGTTTGCATGTCTAGTTTTGAGCTATCCAGAACAATTACAGAAAATCAGTCATAATCAGTTTACTACTAAATTCATTGGGAGTAGCATAATACCGAGTTGGACTGGGGTTTAGCGTACCCAAATAGTCCCAGAACTACTAGCCAAGTAGGTTGTAAGTCCTTTCCATGGGCAACAGATTAGTGATCAGGCCAGCATGCCTTCATACCTCTAGCAGGGTATATTGGGTCCTCTCGATGGGGCGTATACATCGGACTCCACATTCAGCTCGTGTGGTTTTATTATCGGTGATTAGTAGCTCCCACAAATCAGTCAGACTCCATTTGCATTGACCATGTTTAGTATTCAGTTTCAGCATGTCATAGTTGGTCATTACATACATATCAGTCATGTTTAGTATTTTTCGACATTCTATCATATCCATATATATGTCATTGCTTTTTGCTTGGTCAGTTATATATGTATTTCAGCAACACTCCATCCTCATACTCGGTACCTTTCAGTACTGATGCATATTTTGCACTACCTCTTCTTGTGATGTAGGTTCAGACTCTCAGCATCCAGATTGCACTTAGACTCTCAACATCCAGATTGCACTTAGATCGTTTTCCGATTTTCAGCTCAGCAGATTAGTAGTGGTGAGTCCTCATCCTCCGAGGACCAGAGACATGATATCCTTACTGCTTTCAGTTTTCAGTTTCAGTTTTGCTAGATCTAGTTGGGGCATGTCCCAACATTTCTAGTCAGTTTAGAGTCTTATTTCAAACATAGTTAGTTTCAGCTTTAGTTTTAGAGTTTGATTTCTCTTTTGTATTAAAATCTCAGCTTTCATATATTCTTATAGTATATGGGTATTCCCCATCATTTTCAGTTTCTCTTATGATTTAGCTTCCACACAGTTTTATTCTTCAGTTTATCTTTAGTATGCTTATGATTAAGCTAGCAGGGTTAGCTTGGGGTTACTCGTGATCCTAGGTCCCGTGTCCACGTCTCGGGGGTAGCCTCAGGGTGTGAAAAACTTGGTATCAGAGCCCTAGGTTTAAGTGTCCTAGGATGTCTGAAAATCCGCACTAGGTAGATTCATTTTCATGGGTGTGTAGTGCGCACCACATCTAATGACGTGATATCCTTACTGCTTTCAGTTTTTAGTTTCAGTTTTGCTAGATCTAGTTGGGGCATGTCCCAACATTTCTAGTCAGTTTAGAGGCTTACTTTCAAACATAGTTAGTTTCAGCCTAGTATGAGTTAATATCTTTTGTATTAAACTCTCTCAATTATAGTATATGGGTATTCCCCATCTTTTCTTTATTTATGATTTTAGCTTCCGCATCAGTTCTTTTTATTCATGTTAATTATAGTATGCTCAGATTATGCCAGCAGGATTAGCTTGGGATCACTCGTGGTCCTAGGTCCCGTGTCCGCGTCTCGGTGGTAGCTCGGGGCGTGACAGAAACTTTAATTCTAATACCCAAGAGACAAAAGACAATCTCATGTTTATAGAACTTCTGTGGCATTTTATGACAAAAAGTAACAGGATTAGCCAAACAAAAAGAAGCCCAACATGACATTTAGAAGTAAAACAGCTAGTCTTGGTGGATTTTTCTTTTCTCATTTCACTATACCAGTGTTTAAATAGCACATAAAAGTTTTACAGGCATGAGATATTTTATTTCCTGAGTATTTAAAATTTAAATAAAATTAAAGAACCCTGAATTAATTGAGATAGAAGTTTACTTATTATCTATATAAAAACGTAAAAAGAGAAGAAATGAATTTTATCATAATATTAAAAAATAAAAACTAATCTTAAGTACTTCAAATGAAATTTATAACACAATAACGGATAAATACGTGAATTTTTTTAGATCTTCATGTGCAAGATGCATGTTGTTTTTTTTAATTCTAACAATTGACACACTGTTAGAATTAGGTACTGTTTTTGCACGTAAATGTTGAAGTTAGGTATTATTTGCATTACTTTCAAAAGTAAGATGAAAATACACAAACTCTAAAAACTAAATACTTGGAATTTTTCCATCTACGCATGTGTTCTCTAATAGTATTTTGCTATCAAAGCAAATAGTAGAAAAAATAGAAATCCCATTAAGAGCAGTCAAACGAGCATAATGACAGAATAGAAATGAGGGAGCACCTCTACGTAAAAACTGAATGCCAATTTTGCAGCCAGGAGGAGAACCCAAAATAGTGTGTATCTGGAAAGAACAGCATTACAATCAATAAAATAATCAATCATAAAGAATAGCAGAACAAAATGAAAGTTGTTTTTATATAATATCAATGCAGTAGCTTACTTGAAAAGAGAAAATGCATCCTCATGCATGCCTCTTCCAACATAAAGCCGAGGCTGTAATAAAGATTATATTAGAAGTATGAGATCAAAGACCACCCAGAAGAAAGGGAATATATCCAAAGAAGGGAACTCAAAAACTTGAAATAGACTGAAAAATAAGCTAAAATAATAAAGATGTTTGCATACCTGGGACCACCACATTACCAAACTCGCAATCTTGTAATCTGACCTCTCAAGAAAACGGCGGATGAAAGGGAAAACAAACAGCAATGCAGATAGCATGTTTGGTGACAGGTAAAAAAGAACTGCTATAATGAATAGAGAAGGCGAACTTGAACCATTTCCAAACCAGTTTTTAATAGTCTGTGCAAATTCTGGAGGATTTTTCCAGCTATATGCATAAGTTACTGGCAACACTACCACCCATGCTGCTGCTGCAACAGCTTTAAACACATATCTTAGCTTGACATAGAATGACATGCTGTGTCTCGATTTCCAGCTCATGATTATATCCAGAACCGCTGCATACACAAGATAGCATTGCCAACAAAATAATCATAGTTATAATGATTTTTTAAAACAGATAAAGACGAAGTATATGAATAATAGGGCTTGATTCACAATAAAATCCCTAGAGGCTTCTCATCCTTTGCAAAACTTAAAGCACGTATCCAAGTTTTTCTTCAGAAACCTATCCAGATTTTCTTTCTTTAAAAAGGAGATATCTTAGACATTCAGGCCAATAAACTCCCAACGAAACATGTGTTTTCCTCATATAAGCAATCCAAAGAAAATCAGGACAGATGTAGACATCACTGAAATGTCACTAGTTTATTTAAGTTATTAGTTATGAACAACAAAGTCTGTGATCAGTTAAATTATATTTAACCAATGTGATCAATAATTGATTGTTGATATTAGCTATTAGCTAAGATTAAAAAGTTCCAACATTACTTGCAGGTATATGACAAATAATTGGTGGACGTTCAAATTTAGAAGCATAGGAACTAGTCATGTTACTCATGTTTAATCCCTCAGCATGATGACATCCAGGGGGGAGCCAGAGCCCAGAGCTATGTCTATAGTTTAGGCAAAACCCTATAGGTTTGGCTCAAACATTAAGCTTAAAAAGATATACTTAGTATGCATAAAAAATTATAAAGAACCCAATAAACTGCATTTTCTAGAATTCACAACCCATAAACTCAAAATTTCAGTTCTGCCTTTGATGACATCAAGCCTCTCTTATTGCATGTTCATTTAAGGTTTCAATCTTCTCATAAACTCTTTGATCAGTCATCTCGAGTGCTAACCATTGGTCTCAAACACGGGAGAATGCTACGAATAAAAGAGTCCTGCCGTTATGCAATTGATTTAAACAAATTGGAGCATTTTCTTAACACAAAACAGTGGTGGCTTTCTTAATGTAACAGATCTTGATAAACTGTTCATTTAACAATGTTATACAATTGGTTTAAACATGTTTTTTTTTATCACAAAACAGTGAGGGCCTGCTCAAAGTAACTGATCTTGAGAAACTTTTCATTTAACAATGTTATACAATTGGTTTAAACAAGTTGGAGCATTTTTTTCATTACAAAACAGTGAGGGCCTTCTCAATGTAACTGATCTAGAGAAACTTTTCATTTAACAATATTCATCAAGTCAGTTGAAAACAGAAACTAGTTGAGTACTTCCCCACATCATGAGATATGACATTTCATATTGATAGGATCATACAACTTCCATCGAATGCCCTCCAAGTGATTTACTTTCACATTGTCAGAAGCAACATTGTAAAAAATGAGGAAACTAACAACAGCTAAAAGAATATTAAATTATAATCTAGCCAGTCTTAGGCAAAAATTAATCCTCACCTTGAGCAAGCTTCAGTATGGCGGCTGTTATGAAAATGCTCATCACTCTCTTGAACACGTCTCCTTCAAAAATAGAACCAAGATGGCCAGATCCATTCCATGCAATAATGATCATTGCCTTCAGTAAACAAGGTAAACCAGCATCAGAAGACACTCTACATGCCAAACAAATAATGAGAAAATAAAAGAAAAGATATTAAAACAAAGGAAAAAGGGAGACTAACCTGTAAGCATAAAATAAAAAAGCCCCACATCCTATCAAAACTCCTAAAGATGTGCCAAAACGAGCGTGTCTCGACAAAATTGATTTTCCCCATCCAATGGTTCCTTTTGATTGCTTCATTTGCCTGAATATGATCAATATTTACATTAAATGTGCAACACTTGATTGTAACAGATTAGTTGTTTCAAATAGCACTTGTAAAGAAATGGACCTTGGCCCTAACTCAACCCCAAAAGTTTGTTCAAGAGGTGAGGATTGCCCCAGCCAAATAAAAAGAACACCCATCCCATAAGAGCCCAATGTGGGACTCTTCAACACACACAGACCTTCAGGCCAGGTGTGGACATATGGAGCTTGGGCAATTTTTAATATGGGGGCCCAATATTGAGAAACGAGAATTGGGATGGGTTATGCTCTAATAGCATATAAAGAAATGGATCTTGGACCTAACTCAACCCCAAAAGCTAGCTCAAGAGGTGAGGATTGCCAGAGCCATATAAAGAAACCACCATCTCATAAAAGGCCAATGTGGAACTCTTCAACAACACTCAATATTACAAAAGACATGATTAAAGATATTACATGAAATCTCAACAGTAAAACACTGGGAAAAATAGCAAACAGAAAGTAATGAAATTCCATCATCTCAAAACTGAAATCATGCCAAACTCCATTACCATGACCAAATCAATAATATATACCACTGTTCAGATGTTCTCCCACATAAAGAACAAGCAGCATATCTTTTGCCAAACACAGGTGTAAATGGTCATGCATACTTCCTCGTAGATGACCAAGCTATTATATGTTAGAGAAAAGCTCATGTACCACCTCTAAGAGAAAAATAATTTAGTTAATTTTATGTTTGATAGCTCATCGATGCTCTATGGGTTCATCTAGTTTACTGGACCGCATGCAACACTATGACGGTTTGATACCTTAATCTTATGCCTAAAATTACACAAAATTTCTACTTAAGCACTGAATCTACCCCCCAATATATACTTAATGTTGTTGAAGGGTTTTCCTCTATCATCATAACCAGCTTTCAAGAAAGACCTTCCTGAATGTAGTATCTGAATGAATAGCCAACTCCTTATTATCTAGCTATCTTCACACATGATGACATTGGTTTATACTTCATGAATACAAGTAATACCTTTACAGCTTATCATGAATGGAGAAGATATAATAATTTGTACCTAGTATTATCCCTTTTTAAGCACTTCTTTCTCTTTACTATTAGTCACCAAGAATAAAACCACAGACAAATAAAATCTAGTCTGGTCATGCTGTACCTCTGGTGAAATTAGTTTACTTCTTTGTCTTTTATGTTCTAGGCGATGATTTATCTTTACAGCCTACTGTCAGGCGCGAAGCCATCATCGAAGCTATCATCTTCTCGACACCTCCCCAGTAAAGTTTTATATCAGTTATTTACCCATTGTCAGTCGGTCTTTGGTCCTAATAGATATGCAATGGAGGAAAAAGAAAATTCAATTGGCACTAGATCAAAAAGACGATCTTTGAAGGGGTTACTATTACATATAAGGTCTGACTTGAGGTCATTGTTTTCAAGGACACTGGAACTCCAGGCGCTTTACTTGACAACAACTGGCCCTGTGCTATATAACCTCTAAAGATATTCATAGCAGACCAGAACCATAACATTTTTCAAAGGCATATATGAAGGGGTTAATATCACACATTCCCTGAATTTCCGGATGTTCTAATGTGCCCCCTTCTTTAGGTTTGAAAATATCAAAGACAATATCCATTATCTCCCTATATTCATGTTGACTAGATCAATTTATGCATTTTCTCTTTAGCAATTTCATGTTAGGAACTTTACCTACAGTGATTATAACGTGAGCATATTTGTCAAAATTATGCTTAACTTTAGATACACAGTTTGTTGACTTTGTCCTCATCGTTATGGAAACATTAAGGAAAATCTAATGTGATAGAAAATCAACAGGTAGGACATGTCATGAATATATGATAATGGTGGAGAGTGTTATATGAGGGATGGAAACACCGGGTGATAATTATCTAGCTGATGATTGAGCCTGCACTGATGGGAGAAGAGAACTGAGCCTATAGACAATTAAGTGGAGGTAGACAAGGTTGAAACAGAACATGCATACCAACCTTTTGTTGATGAGGTAGTTTCTCTCTTTGGCATAAAACAATTTCACTAAGAAAACACTTTTAACAGTTACGACAGTTAAAAGTACCTAAAATAGGAAGATATTTTGTTTGTGTGAAAATCATCACATAGTAGGAGCTCTTGCAAGGAAAATGGAAAGCACACTGAAGGACAAATAATAGGTGATATTACTTACATCAGCCAGTTCTTCAGGAGGAAGATGGAAGAAATCAGCATCAGCACGCATTGGCCAGCCCAGCCTGAAGCAATTGACTGACCTGCAATGCCATGCAAATCATCAGTGTACATTACAAAAGAGAATGGAGATTCAGATAAAGTAAAAGAATATACCAGAAATACTCATTTAAATCATCATAGTTTCTCCACTGAGAATGTTTTGACTTTACTTTGCTCCTTTTAGCTTCCTGTTTGTTCAGGCAGAAAAGTAAAATAAAATAAAGGTGTGCTCTCAAAAGAAGAAATTTAGTTGCTTTGGGTTGCAGTGCAGGAGAAATACCTTCGCTATAGTGTTATAGATGGGAGTCACTACTTTCCTCAAGAAAGCCTCATCTGAACCACCATAAGCAGGTTTTATAGTTTCGCCTGTCATGGGACTAACACTTCCGGCCAGCATACCGTAAAGTTCAAATGCCATCTGAATCAAGATTTGCAACTAGTAAATGTACTGGAAAACCTAAAATGTAAAAGCAGCAGATAGGGTAAACAAGTCTGAAACTAAACAACATAAGATATATGAAGTCAGTTTCATAAATAACAGCTTGACACTTATAAGAAAGTACGGAAACTGCACTCATGGAGAAGTCTTTTGACATGAAAGATAAAGATATGACGACTGATTCCAAGTCTGATGCTCCTCTTTTACGTATATAATGATATGTATACAATATCAATATAAGGGTAAATACATATTTTGTAAGAATCGCTATTAACTTTCAACTAATAAACACTTCTCTAAAATAAGTTAACTGACAGAACTCACAATTTTGAATTTTTGAACATTCAAATGCCAAGTTCAATAATGATACGAGTGTCAGTTCTCAAAATGGCTACTTTTCAAAATTAATGAGTAACACGATCTCTTTTTATTATACACTTAGCAACCTTGGATATTCTATTGAGTAAGAGATGATGATTAATTAGATACTTGTGACAGATGTCCAAAAGAAATTATGATTCAATGTCTCGGAGAAGTAATAACACGATGTAACAGATAAATCAAGTTCTAGAACCTAAAAACAAAATAACAGAAACTGACACAATCAGGTACAGGCAAACACTTAAAGATACAAACAATTACTCCATACATGATGATAAATATAGCATAGGCACTCAGGCATGAATCTTAAATTTGCAGCTTCTCCCCATATAAGAAGATAAAGACCCATGTATAGTAATTTCCGCTGTTGCACTTCTTGCTGGATAGTTGGCAGCCTGCAAGCAAAAATAGGTAAAATTAGTGAAACTAATAGACTGGACAAAATTTAGAAGTCACAGGCAGGGCTATAGTTTGAAGGATATTTGTCATACCAGTCTCAATTGAGAGTGGAACGATAGAAGAAATTCAGATTTTCATCAGAAGAAAAGTATGCATTAAGGTATACTACTAAGTGAGCTCCCAATAAATCTGGTATGACGATAGTCTTTATAAAAACAAAATTGGTCTTACTTTCTTCTCTGTCCCATCAATTAAACACCAAAGTTAGCCTTGTCTCCAAGAGTTGACCATCTCCACTTGACTTTTTATTACCTTTTCATGTTTTCACTTTCCATTAATAATTGGTGTTAATTGATTGCAATTAGAACTGCCCAACCTACTTAAGATCCCAACTTGACCACTGTCCATAACAGCATGCCAGTAGACGATAATACTTGCAACCTAAGTTACTTGGACTCGGGCGCGGGTGTCCAATACGGGTGTAGATATAAATGTCGGATCATTCATAATCTAAACTTTAAGATTTGAGGGTACGGATACAGGTGCGGCCGTGCAGGGATTCGGCTAAATATAATTCAAATATCTAAAAGAGTTATATGTCAAATTATGAGACATTATGTGGAAAACATACAAGGTAGTCCAAAGAGAAAATATTGATGAGAATACCATACGTAGATAAAAGGTAAAGGACTGAATTAGAAATTTCTCTATACAAGGTTATCCATTTTCTATAGTTCCACCGTAGCTTTTTTTTTTAAATTATGGAAATCATAGGTATTTGTCCCAAATTTCTCTGTCGATTTTGGTCAAAGAACCCAAAATCGGTTAACCAAATCCGGTATGGATACGACAGCCACGCCACATCAACATTGGCGCGGCACCAAAAGTGAAGAGTCCGAGCAACTTAGCTTGCCACTGCATGGCTATCAATTAACAAAGCTGCCAGTACTAGTAAACAACTCAATATCAACTGATTGATAAAAAAGGAGATTAGCTCACCAAAGACTGCTCTTGCGACCAAGATACTTGCACCATTTTTTGTAGTTTTTGAAAAGTTTCTTCATAACATCAGTAAGTGCCAGGTCATCCAGCTAGTGAGAGTGATGTGGATGTCAAAGTCAGAAACAAAAACAAAGAGATAAAAAGTGCTATTTCATATGAAATAGATGACAAATAATAACCTTTGGTTGTTGATCAAGCTTTGGAAATTGTCGGATGTGAACATTTGCCAACAACAGAATCAGATGCTCCCGCTGATTCGCCACATTATCTTTCTGCTTGTCAATTCCAATTACAAAATAACATTGAGAAACACAGTAACTCATAATGTTTACATAACTCATCTGATGTGTGTTCCCAGAATATCGTAGAAAACTGCACCTGAAAACCAAACATAGCTTGAAGCCAGTCCAGAATATCTTCATCAACTTTCTTCTTATGGTTTTTTGGCCATGGAAGACCTCTTGTATTGCGAAGAGCAGTGACAGTAGCTTGAATCTATGAAAAATGTAAGAAAAAGCATATGACAGAAGCATCATCAAAGTAAAGTCTAGAAAACACGAAAAGGGACTAGAACCCAACCTCGGGATATCTCATAATTGCTTGATTTGAACTATCAGGATCAAGTGGAAGTATATTATACGGAACTAGTATCTCAGTCTTCTCGGCAACCTTTGTATGAGCTTCCAAAATCTACATGTGAAATGCATATAAAATAGAGGATAGCCAGGATGATAGACAAGGAGCTGAGGCATATACACAACACATCCACTTCTAACAACAATATCTCTTATTGGCAAAGAGGTTATTGGGAGCCCTATATACCTATAGCAACTTGAATAGATTGGAAAAACATATTTGCAAATGCTAGTCTACCTCGTCAGACACTTCCACAGCTTCTGTCAGGTTAACAGCTTTCAAGACCTCAAAAAGAACAGCAGCTGTTTGGTATGCTTTTGTAAGTCGTGCACTAAAAGAAAGCACAAAGAGAAACGGCCAAACAGAATCAGCATGAAGAAAATCTAACAGCAAAGTAAAATAGGCAGCCTCAGTATGCCTTGAATATACCGATCAGCTTTATCAGCAGCATTCTGCAAAGCCTGAATATACTTCCTATAGTAATGCTGGTAGAAACTCTGCATTTCACGAGCATCACTTTTTGTCCTTCCAGCTAGGGTCGTTTCATTTTCCTGCAAAATGTGAAAATAAACAAAGTTCCTCAATGTACACATTGATATTTTAGAACCCCTAAAAGTGATGGAAGCACAGAGAAAATAGGGTACTAACAGGGTACTAAGTTGCATATACTTGTAGGATCTAACGAACAGAAGCCAAATAAACACCAAAAATACTGGATCAAAGATTTTAGTGGACAACCCAATTGTTCATGTCTAAGACTGAAGTTTGGATGATAGCATGAGCAGATGTCCAATGATCACCCAATTGAATCAACTATGGAGACAGTTTCTAGATTAAATATTTGTCGCGAGTAACCTTAGGCTAAACACTTACAGCTTCTCATGGCTTTCAATATCTCTTCTTCCTCACTATCACCAATTCTCAATCTTCTTTTAATCTACCTATTCCTTCAACTATAACTTACGTTAAAGGTGTTGTACCTATTGAACGTGACTACATTAAATACCACACATGGAATAAGGTTTTCTTGATCATCTGGAAAAGCCAAGAAAGATTGCTCCATTTTGTGTTCACATATGGTTCTACTAATATGCTTATGTGCTACTGACTTTGCATATGGAGACTGCTATCTCTCCACTTTTTCCCTCCATATAGTATAAGAATAAAGCTGCACAGAAATCTAAATCACACCAATATGATTGACTAATACCGGCACACAAAAAATATTAAGTTGAAACATCACCATATTAAACATATACCATGGCAGGCATATCAATAGTGGTGGTATAAAACAGTTTACCTTTTCTAACCGTTGAAGAAGGGAAGTTTTGAACTGGCGAACTCCACGTCCACTTGATGTTGGATCTAACCGGTGAGCTTTTTCAAAGGCATAGAATCGACCTGATTTGATTGCAGGAGACAAACTGCATCAGAAAGTTGCACAATCTGCAGGGTATCATATCCTCCACCACTACTAAAAGCAAAGGAAAGAGGAACTTTGGTTGCATTGGAGGGTAAAGGCATCCTAAAGATGCTAATTACTGAGCAGCAGAGTTATGTTAATTAAACAAAGAAGATAACTAACTATTAGCTTGACCATTCAGTTTATCATGCGGCCAGGAAATGGATTAATCCAGTATTTATTATGATAGTTAGCTTCAATTATATTATATTATATTATAGGCAAAAGGTTATTCTTGACTTCCTTTTTAAGCCCATGAGAACAACTTTATCTTAATATATTAAAATAAGTTGTTCAACCTACCTGTCACCTCTACCACATTTCTCACAGTTGCTCACAAAAGGAGCAGAGTGAAAAGACAGCTAAATTTGTAAAAACACAATGCAGAGAACCTCCCATTGACTCAAGTTTCTGTAGTGTGCTTGGCCATACATACATTTCAAACTACATGCCAAATTCTAACATATTTTAAGAACAAAAATTTTGACAAATATACATGATAAACAAATATGAGCAAAAATCTATGTTCATGTTCTTCAGCACCAAAAGTTGGCAGATATCACTTACATAGATAAGCTACCCTGGGGTTGCTGGACTCGACCTCATTGGCAACACGAAGAATGGGTGCAATTTCACTTAAAGATGATGGCACTACTTCACTGTCCATCATTGACTCCCCTAAATTACCAGCAGTCTGCGTCCGCAGAATACGCCACATATTTTAAGAACAAAATTTTTGACAAATATACATGATAAACAAATATGAGCAAAAATCTATGTTCATGTTCTTCAGCACCAAAAGTTGGCAGATATCACTTACATAGATAAGCTACCCTGGGGTTGCTGGACTCGACCTCATTGGCAACACGAAGAATGGGTGCAATTTCACTTAAAGATGATGGCACTACTTCACTGTCCATCATTGACTCCCCTAAATTACCAGCAGTCTGCGTCCGCAGAATACGCCTCTGCGGCTGCAGATCAGATCCCTTTCTCTGGTAAGCCATTTTTCTTTGAGCCCTCAAAGCTCAATTGCAGCTTCCTCTAACTTTGCCTGTCAAAAAAGATATTGAAAAGACTATGCTGAGCAGCAACCAACCCTACACAACAAAAAGATAGTGACCCCATCCATAACATAGAAACCCCTTGACCATTACTGAAAAAACTGAGAATGAGAACAAAGGCACCTAATTGATTACATATTTTGGCATTCAAGAAACAAGTGAAAAATCAAATTTCAGAAGAAAAGGAAAACCAGTAAACATACAAAACTACCTTACCTACACTTCACTGCTGGTTCTTGATAAACCACAGCAACTCCATAATTCTCCTTTCTCTCAAATATCAAGACAAACCCAAAATTCCAAGAAATCGGCAGAGCAAGAGAAGAAAGACCAAACTCAAGAACCCCAAACAACAAAATCCCCCTTTCCCTCCTTGATCATAAATCAAACTTCAAGAAATTCTCAAAACCCTTAACTAATTTCTTGAATATCATAAAAAGACAACCTTTTTCATGATCAAAAAAAAAAAAAAAAAGAATCACTAACTTTATTTTTCTTACTTTCTTGAACAGTTAATCAAACAGGACAAAGAACAGAGCACTTTCTTGAAAAGGGTGTTTCAAGAAGATGAAAACTTCACCGGATTTTAGGCAGAGTAAAGAGGAAAGTGACTTATCATGATACCCAGAAATGAAATTCTTGAAACTCCGGACCAATAGAAGACAAAGGATGTTTGTACAGTAGTAATTAGTTTCTCTGGTGAGTGTTGAAAGTGTTACTACAAAGCAGAGAAAGACAGTGACACATATGAAAGAGAGAGAGATAGTGGAAGGGTGATGTTCACTCACAAGATAAGAGCTCCCCAACTGATACTGTGTATATAAAAAAAGGAAAACATCAACGCGGTTATTTATATTTATAAAAAAAACAAAGACGTTGAGAGGTCCTTTGGTCGGACATATTTGTACAGTAATAATTCCAGTGGGCATATTTGTTTTTCTTTCCACACTTTATTCAATATTCTTATCGAGGTTTTGACTAATTCAAATTTATTTCAAAAAATCATTCTTTAACATAATTCATTTTGGTATCAAGAGTTTAAACTTAAAACATTTGACTAAGGTGGAAGAGATCAACATTCCATCCCAATCTTTATTGATTTTCAATGAACATGTTATACTACAATCGAGCTCGAATGACCTACTTTGTTTGTAAGAATGTGTTTTTGACGACGTACTATATAGTAACACATCGTCTCGCTCCACATCTCCCAACAACAAAATGTAAGGTATTAAAATTTAAAGGCTTACTAGTTATATAGTCAATCTTTTAAACTTATCACGATATTCTATTTAGATATTCAAACTAGACATGTTCTAATTGAACATCTCAACACCTAATAAAATGTTCCAATTAGATACTTTTTGTTCAATTATGAATTTTTTTGCACGTGTTTTTATTATCTATTAGGTGATTCAGCTAACCATATAAAATATGTTATCTCCTTTAAATATATGCATTTGTGTCAATAAGCCACAAAAACATCATGTGTTACCATAGGTGGATGTAGGGGTGTTCACGGGTTGGTTTGGATCGGTTATTGGTCAAAACCAAAACCAAACCAACTTAATCGGTTTTAAAATTATCAAAACCAAACCAAACCAAATATAATATACATTTATCGGTTTGGTGATTATCGGTTTCGGTTTGGTTTGGTTCGGTTATTCGGTTATTAACCATACACAAAAATAAAAGAAACAATTCATTTAAAATGTGAAAAAAGTGACAACAATCCATTCAAAACGAAAAATAGTTAGAATGACTTAAATTACTAAACTTTCAATCACTAAATTTACTATCAATAAAGCTTTAAAATTCACTATATTGGCCTAGAAGGAAGAGACAATAACATTTTCAGTACCACAAAGAATTGATATAGACACTCATATACATGAAATCAATAAGATAAATGTTTCATCTTGGGCATTTTTGCTTTCAATAAGTAAATTATAAAGAAATTTTAATGAAAATATGTATAAGATCTTTAAAATTGTGTATAAAAACAATATATTAAGTATGCATATTAATAAAATATATG
>NW_006239212.1:387033-451716 GCF_000226075.1 Solanum tuberosum | reverse complement strand
GGCATTTTTGCTTTCAATAAGTAAATTATAAAGAAATTTTAATGAAAATATGTATAAGATCTTTAAAATTGTTTATAAAAACAATATATTAAGTATGTATATTAATAAAATATATGTGTATAATTCATCGGTTTGGTTCGGTTATTTCTTCGATTTTTTTCAAATAAAACCATAACCAAACCAAATACTATCGGTTTTCAAAAATCTAAAACCAAACCAAACCAAACCCAAATAAAATCGGTTTTATTTTATCGGTTTGGTTTGGTTTTTCGGTTTGATCGGTTTTTATCCAAACCGTGAACACCCCTAGGTGGATGTGTGTTTATAAAAGAGATAATTATTTTAAGTAGTTAACTTGACTACCTAATGGGCAGAAGAAAACATGTGAAAAGATTTTTTTTAAATTTTAAACGGAAAGTATCTAACTGAATCATAGGAATTCAATTAAAATATTACTTAGTTCGAATCTAAATGAAATATTCTAATAAATTTAAGTATAATTTATAGAAATCTCATATAATACTAATTATAGTTGTTGTACGATTGCAGGTATGACACCACCAACCAGGGAGAATGTTGAACACCTGTTTTATAGTGGAGAATATGCACAAACAATACGGCAAAGATTTGCAGGATGGTTAGGCATCAGTTATAGAAACAAAACTCTTAGAAGCTTATTAATCGAATGCTAGAATTTCAAGGTCAAAAATTATGTGGCTGCATATATACTCAAAATTATGCCACTCATAGTCATATGGGAGCTATGGAGATCGAGATGTTGCTCCAAGTATGATTCAAAAAAGTCATCTATCAATAGGTCCAACATTCTAATCACATTCAACATCTATCAACTCATCAAAGCTAGATTCAAAAGCATCCCAAGTGAAAGTTGGGAAGATGTTTGTTTGATTTTTGATAAAAATATGAAAGGTCGTTGGAGTGATCAAGTGGATTAAACCCTCTCCTCCTGTTTTTAAATTAGACATCGATAAATCCTGCATTAATGGAGCTTATGGTGGGGGAGGTGTACTTAGGGATTATCAAGGAAGAGTCATCATGACTTTCAACTTGCCATAGGGCATGGAACCAATAACAAAGCTGAAGTCGTCGCCCTCCTTTTGGTTTAAAATGGTGCATAGTTAATGGTTTCAGTTCTACCATTGTTGAGGTAGCCTCTTTATTGCTGCAGAATTGCGTTATCAATGTCTGGACAATCCTTTAGTAAATCGAAGATGCGGTCAAAGAGATAAAGAATCTTATAGGCATACATGATATATCTATTCAACATTTGCTTCAGGGAAGCTAATAACGTTGCTGTCAAATTAGCTTCTCTAAGTCACTCACTTACTTAAGTACAAGTCTACTCTCACTTCAACACCATCCCTTGAATAGTGAAAGGGATTCTTAACATAGATAGGTGAGAATGCTCTTCCTTTAGATTAAAAAAGCGTAAAGCAAATACTTTGAGTTATGATCCCCTTAAACCTCTTTGGTTATGCTAGTGCTTTTTTTAGCTTAGATCTTTTGTGTATTCATGTATATGGTTTGACTATGTAAGAAGGTATGGCCTAGCCCTGCTTCTTCAAATGTAATTTCTTTTTCAATGGTAATATATGTGGTTATAAAAAAAAATCAAAACTTGGTAAAAAAAAAAAATCTCATACATTTGAGGATTAATTACATTCTATCCCGAAAGTTTTCTAAATTAGAAAGATCACTAATTATTCATTGTTTTCGAATACATTTCTTAGATGTCCAATACATTGCAAATGATACATTACTTAATGGGAGGAATGAGGATGCATCTGACAATGATAGAGATGTATTCAGGGGGATATGAGTGTATCCGAGAGGGAGATAGGGATGTATCGGAGAGGGGATAAGGATGTATCCAAAAGGAGATTTTATAAAAAATTTAAAATGATAGAAAACTTTAGAAATTATAATATCTCCAGTTGTGTATTTATATAACTTTTCCTAAATTGAAAAAACTAGCTATGTATTAAGCCAAACTTAAATACAATTCCTATCGTACCAACCCATCATTATGTCCAGCCAAACCAAATCAGGCCCCACATCTCCAATAATCAAAACATAATCACTCGACGAGATAAGTAGAAGTCCTTGGGATGAGTCATTCTATCAATTATTATTTTGTGTTTGTTGAAGTCAATGCCGTTTGTCATTTATTAGAGATTCGAGATTTAGGGCTCGTTTGGTGTGAGAGTTTAAAAATAATAGTGATGGAATAAAGAAATAGTGATGAGATAAAAAAAAATTATGTTGTTTGGTTGCCATGTTTGGATAACTTATCCCACCATTTATATCATAGTGATGAGATAAGTTATCCCAGGATAGTTAACCCCATGATAACTTATCCTGGGATAACTTGTTTCCAACCAAACGACCCCTTAGAGTAATACTTCTTCCGACAATAGTGGTTGATTATTTATTTTGTACGTTTTTTAAGAAATTATAAATAGAAGACTCAATAGTTTTACCATATCACCCTTTGAATATAATTTCTCTGTCCCTAATTACTTGTCCACATTTCCTTTTTTAGTTGTCCCTAATTACTTGTCCATTTTGACAAATTAAGAAATGACAATTTATTGTACCTATTATACCCTCAATTAATCACTTTGAAAAAAGGTAGAACTTCTTGAAAATATTAAGTTTTTAATTCATCCATTTCATAATTAATAGGAGTAAAATGGTAAACTCACTATGTCAATTATTGATTTCTTAATAGGTGTGTCAATTCAAAAGTCAAGTAATTAGGGACAGAGAGTAATAAATATAATATCTTGAAAAATGTAATAGGAAACTGACTATAATTAATGATAAGAGTAAATTAGGAGGAACTAAGTGTTAAATTATCCATTGATTTCATAAAGTGGACAAGTATTATTGGATATCTCAAAATAATATAGTAGACAACTATTGTTGGACGGAAGGAGTATTTATTTCATCTTAATTTTGTGACACTATTTTAATGCACATTAAGTTTTTTTTTAAAATAAAATATTTGAATCTTATGCTTAAAAACATGTCTTAGACTTTCGGATAATTATAAATCTATCTTATTAATAGTAACTGAAAATAAATTAAATTATTTATAATTTTTTTTCTTTTTTCTTTTTGGATAACAGAAAATATACTTCTTCCGTCTTTATTTATATGTCATCCTTACTAAAAATAAATGTTCTTTAATATTTATCATTTCACAAAGTCAATGCATAAATGACATTATTCTTCCTATTTTACACTTGAGAGTTATTAGACTTGAAAATATACATTTGACCAATATAGAAAAACTAAGTAAATAATTTATTTTCATTGGTCAAATTAATTAATCAAAATAAATTAAATCATGTTCAGTGATTGAAAATTTGACTTTAAAATAACAACAAATAAGGATACAATAATAAACTTACCTAATTTCTTAAGGATGTGAAATCTAGAATAATGACAACTAAATAGGAATAGAGGGAGTACCACATAAATTGAGATAGGAGAGTACAAATTAAATTTGTCGCTTTTATGGTGATTCAACCATGGGCTTTTGAGTCTTTCTGAGTCAATTAGATGTGTATGTATAAACAATTCTTTATTTGGAGAAATTTCATAGAACCTGCTAGGTTTCACCAAGAAATTTCAAGTACTACTTTATTGGAAAAGGGAAAAAGAAGAAAACATCTAGTCCACGCAAAATTATTTAAAATAAATAAGTTGATACGTTAATTCTCTCCGAGAAAAAAACTGACACTGAATTATTTTATTTAGGAAAAATATGACATAGCACTAACTTGCACGTCATTTTATTCACTACTTATCCTGAAGATTTCGACACAACACGATTTTTTTTTTAAAAGACTCATAAAGTGATAGGATGGCGTTGGACTAGCAATACCTAAGTTAGATTGCAGGCACCTTTGGGTGGATATGGAAAAGGCTATAGTGATACTTTAGATAGGTAAACAGACCATCAATATTTTATCTAGATGTGTTTTAAGTTTTAACAGATAAATAAATAAATAAATAGTGATAGTTCAAATAGGTAAAGAGAATATCAAATAATTGAGGTATAATTTTGCAAAACGAAACAAAAAATTGAAGGTGCACATAAAGGAAAAGGAAGAAATATACTGTAACATGCAAATTCTCGAGTAACTAAATTACCCAGGAAGAATCTGTGAAGTTACATGGTTCATAATATCATCAAATAAGAATTAGCAAATTTAAGAAACTACACAATTGCAGTTTATTGCGTGAATCAGCCGATTACTAACTTTCCAGCAAAAGGAAGTCATTCACAAGTCTAATGGCAACCAAGAATGCGATTAATAGCATTGACCTATTATTTTTACATGCTGGATCAGCGTGTGAGGAATTCGGAATGAAGAAAAATGAATCCACTAGACTACGTTCAAAATTCAGGGACAAGGCTCGAGAAACCATACAATTCACACAAATTCAGTGAAGTTTGAACTCAAGTCGTTAACCATGAGGCGACCTATCTTGTCCCCAAGAAAGGAGTGCTTTGTCAAGCAATTATTCATAAAGATTATACATTGTGTTTTATGCTCGCGGAGATTTCAAACAATTCATGCTTTCTTGCACTGGTTCTCAAGCCACTCCATTGTGACACTCTTTGGCCTCTCTAGCGGCAATCCAAGAGCTCGGTCCCAAATTAGCTGTAAAGATGAAGTATTAGTAGAATTTCTAGGGAAGTCAACAGAAAGACTAGAGAAAGCACCACTAAAAAACAACCATAGTAGAAAGTACCTGAGAGCAAATGCCAAGAGCTCTTGATACGCCAAAGAGGACCGTATAATATCTGTACGAGAAAAGATCGAAGGAAGAAATTAGTTTTTTAGATCCATTTACATAGTCAATTCTGTGAGCAATATGAATCTGTCATACCTTGCTTCAGTTAAACCATAATAGTTCAACAACACACCACTGTGGGCATCAACATTTGGCCAAGGGTTTTTAACCTGCAAAAGAATTCCCAGTCAATGAACAAAAAGCATTCTGCCGACAGAGACATGAAATGCCAAATGTATAGCAGCTCAGAAAGAGCATCAACAAAAGAAGACAACAGCTTATGGGATAATCAGAAAACAAAGCATAATTAGAGTTCATGGAAGTTCCATATGAAATAAGAAGGCTGAGGAAAAATCCTAGAGATCATACAATGATTCTGAGAAAATCAAAATGACTACTGAGATAAGGGGAAAATCTTACATACAATTGATAAGGTACCAATACCTCACAAAATCCCACTTTCAGCCGACAGCCATGCGTAAAAAGTGATAATCTATGTTTCTCGGACTCTTCAAAAATGTCAACTGGTGCGTGTCGGATTCTCCAAAAGTAGTGTATTTTTGGAGAATCCGACACGGGTGCGGCATCAAAAGTGAAGAGTCCATGCAACTTAGGTGATAATTACCTAACAACCTGAAAGATGCACTTGAGTTCTTCCAAAATTTTAATCCATATTTTAAGTTCTTTCAAAAATTTAAGTCAATCATCTTAGTGGAGATTTAGGGTAATTAGTAAAACTTGAATGCCGACCCCTTCCTCCAAATGAAAATAAATAAATAAAAATAGACGTACAAACGATCATGCTAAACTGCTATTACAGGCTGAAGCAATATCAGTAACAATGTAAATGGAAGATTTACTTTGCCAAGTTCTGTAAGAACAGGAGGAACAACTTCGTAGAGTTTTGAAACCTGCAAGAACGAAAAGCCAAGATCAAACACATTGAATCAAGGAGTATCCTCAATGTACAGCTTCAGGCTTCTAAGAACTAACCAGTTGAAACAGTGGATCTTCAGGCAAATGCTTCATAGCGAACTCTCTCTGGCATGTATATCTTGGATCAGTCTTTCGCAGAACTCCATGTCCAAAACCAGGGACAACCTGCAATTTGAGAACGATAGATGGGATCGTGACTATAAAGTTCTCCATCATCTACCCAACCAACATCTAAACTCCCAGAAAGAGGGGGAGAGAGAGACAGACAGACAGAGGCGGAGAAAGAGACTATGTTGTACATATATACATACGTACACATGTATAATATATATATACATACAACACACACACACACATATATATATATAGCGAGAGAGAGAGGACAGTTTTTTTAAAAGACTCAACAGTCAACACATTAAGATATGAAGAATAAAAGCTAAGAAAAGGTTTTGTTTGAGACTAAGTCAACTACCAAATCTCATTTGAGTAAAGTTCAGTAACCCTGATGAGAAGAGCAGTCGGCGAGACAAATAGAATGTGTTAATCATTTTTTCGAATACTGTATGAAATATAAAAATGACGCTGACGGAGAATTAACTCTTTGAACCTTAGTAACATGTGATGGCAAGTCAAAATTTTCATCTAAAGTGTGAGCTCCAATTGGTTGAAAAATAAAATTAGCAGTCACATAGAAATATGCAGAGAACTTAAATACTACCTTGCCACTGTTCAATGTTTTCCAAACATAGTCTTTCAACTGCTCTTTGGAAATGTTCTCCCCACATTCTTCTACAACAGATTTTATCCATAGCAAAACTTCCTGATGGAAAAGCAGAAAGTGGCAGCTGGGTCAACTTAGCAGATACAGAATGCAAATATAATAAATAATACACTAAAATTATATCTAATCAACTGCTGTTTGCTGGAAATTTTTGAATTTAATAGAACCAGACAAAAAGACATACCATCTGGACTGATGAAACATTTATGTCATTGTGTAACATAGATAACAGAAACAAACAGAATCTTTAAATGAGGGAGGAAAGCATACTTAAATTATTGGACCATATGATAAATGAATGGAATTTATTTGGACGAGTGAATAATTTTACTAAACAGCTGGCCAAATAAGCAGAGATTTTCCATCAAATTATAGAGTCCGTTTTGGTTTTTCATTCATATTGTAGATGGAAATTATTTATTGAGGCATATGGTGCAGCACCAACAATGGCATGTTAATTGTGAAGAATATTAGTTAGAGAATAGAGCTTGTTTATCTTAATAACTAAAAGTTTTGTCCTCCAGGCTCATTGGAATTTCACATATCTTTTTCCAACTTAAATCGCACATCATTTCGTTTCAGATTTTCATCCCTCCATTTATTTGAGCCTCGGGCAATGGGGATGAATATTAAATACGCAGATGACAAAAGGAAATTTCAGCAAGGGAAATACCTAGTGTGCAATCAAAGCAGTATAGAAGAAACAACAACTGTAAAGCAGACAAAGCACCTGATTGGCTAAACCATGAAGTGGTCCGGCTAAACCATTCAAAGCAGCGGCAAAGGAGAGGTAAGGATCTGACAAAGCACTAGCAACCTGAATTGAAGTACAATTAGTGCTACTGAAAAACCTGACCATAGAATGTTGACTTATGAAAAAACATGGACAAAAACAAGGCTTAAGCTATTGGAAATGCATATTCCCACTTGACATAGAACTCTATGTTAAGAGTTAAAACCACTAGTAAACACTTAGTTTCTCCATAAACCACAGAGTGAAGTAAAGAACGCACCAAGTGACCGGTGTGAGCACTGACATTACCACCTTCATGATCACTGCAACACAACAAAATCAATACCAACTAGTTATAAAATGCAGGCAACTGGAAATCCTGGTTGCCAGGAAAGACGTTAAATACTCAGAAGCAGGTATCATAAAATAGTTATAATAATTCAGGACTCAAATTAACCTGTGTATTGTGACATAGAGCCTCATAAGTTCATGCATTTCAGAGCTACTGAAACCAAGCATGTGAGCAAAATTTGCACCATAATCCAGGGATTCATCCTTAGGTATAGTGTCGCCATTCTTGTACATCCTTCACAAGTGCAAACAAAAGGATCAGTTTGCACAGTTTCAAAGACTAATTTCCATGTAAGCATTAAAACCTTAGTTGCGCGGACTCTCCACTTTTGATGCCGCACCCATCTCGGATTCACCAAAAATACATTATTTTTGGCGAATCCGACACGCACCCGTTGGCATTTCTGAAGAGTCCGAGTTTAAAACCCAATAACAGAAGGCTACTAAGCAGAGAAATCAGATTAGGAAATTATCTTCTTCCAAGTGCAACATATATGAGGATAAAAGAGAATACGAAAATAAAAACTGGTATATACCATACTATTATCTGACCTGCGATAAACATAAGCAGCAACAAGTGGAACTTGAGCAATCAGATTCATGGAATCCTCATATGTTGGTTCCCAATACCTAATGACACAACATTGTTAGTGTTTTCCTGGAAAACAAATAACCAGCTTCAAGAGATGACTTTGACGAGGCTCACTTTGATTTGTGAATCCCTTTCTCGTATGCCTTTTGAAATTCACTTTGAACCTACAGAGAAAACAAGGTAGTGAATTGGTGGTTGAAATCTCCTAATAAGACAGCAACAGACGAAACCACCATTTTCTTGAGCTAAATACAGATGAGATTCCTTCTTTCATCTTTTAATTCCAAGGTTCTCAAAGATCCACAAAACAGTAAGACAACAGAATATGAATTTCAACACTCAGAGCTGCTTCATGATGCTACATATCTCTTCTTCTTCTGTTTTGCTTCTTTTTTTTTTACAAGGGAAACCCGCAGCCGCTACCCTTTGGCTACGCATAGGGTAAAACTCTCACTTCTATGCAATAGCTCGCAAACCACACAGGTGAGGTAACCCGCACTAGGCAAGCCCGGTGTAACGAGCTCGACCCAGAAGGCAAACCCCTTGCTTCGCTGGCAAGGGGTTTCAAACTTGAGACCTTCAACATGGAAGTCCCAAGCCCAAACCATTGGGCCACCCCGAAGCACTTAGGAACCATTTAGCCATAGATAAGATTCCAAATATTTGAAATAATATTTGGAGATTATTTTGAATTACTCTTCAAACTTGAAATATAGAATTTGAGGTTTGAAAAAAAAAACATTTTTAGGCTTTTCAAATTCACTCACAAAATTTCAACTGTATGTTGATGTCCAATCACAACTTCAACCTTTCAATACCCTTTTTCAACTTCAACTCAAAATACAACATTTTTCAAATCTCAACAAATCATGTCCAAAACACCTACTTAAATCTCCCAAAACTCACTTAAAAGAGATGAAAGTATGAATAGTTCGGCCTTTCGCAGGTGGAAGAAGGGACAAGCTATCCTTGATTACACGACAAGTCACCAAAATTTTTAGTACATATGAAGTGTCACTACAGATTCCAAGTTCACCAAGCCAATAGGTGCAGGCATCAAATAAAACATTACAGCACCAGGTTAACCAACTTCACACCCTATATTTTGTTGAGAAGCACCCAAATCGTCTGTTGTGAAGATCAAGTGTTGGTAATGAAGATCAGAAAGGTCAGAATCAAATCAAAGGATCCATGTTTAATTGTGAATGCATGATATTTAGGAAATTACTGAAAGCACAAACAGATAATTAAACAGTTCAAATTTCACCTGAAGAGCCATGACTCCAGTAGCAAACTGGGTCATTGGATGAGCTGTGACTGGTAAGGCATCAATAGTTTTGTATACATGATCTGCAGCAATAAATTTACGGATAAAACCTCAGAAAAGGAAAAGCATCAAGTGGTGCGATGAATGAATATTTTTAGCAAGTGCAATGAATGAATATCATGCAACTGAATTTATAATTAAAAAGGTTCAAATTTAAGGAGTGATAACTATATTGTAAAAGCCAAAGACTAGCAGCACCCAATAAAAAAATGAACAAGAAAATACAATAGGACAACTAACATACCAGGGATAGTAGCCCGACTCTGCAATTCCTGAGACAATGAATTCACTTGCTCTTTTGATGGCACCTTCACAAGAGTATGAGAGAGAAGATAAGTATAGTCTTAAAATCTAAGCATGTATAATAACCACCTCAAGGACTCCTATAGTAATTTTTCTAGACAAGTCAGACTCAGTTTTGCACACTTGCAATATTATATAACTAGAGTAGATCCGGCTTCGTGTGCATGAGAAAAAGAAATCTATCTACTTGCACAGAAGGGGAAACTCAGTCCAAACACAGGGCTTAAGAGCTGTTAAACAGAGAATCTTTGAAGTGCCTTACAAATTCATACTTTGAACTCAATTTCAATAAAAACTAGAGCAACATCGTGAAGCAGTTCTAATGAATATTATTTCAAATTCCCTATGTGATAGGGTAAATTAAGCACTCAAGAACTCACTCACCTTTCCTGTTAAAAGAAGCCAGAGAAGACCTTCAGGCAAGGGCTCACCCCCAGGCTTTGCTGCAGGTAATACCTTTTGGCATTCAGGTATAGACAACCCCCGGAAGCGAATTCCCTGAAAGAATATAGTAAAGGTAATGAATGGCACGACAGCAATCACAGAAACTAATATGATTTTGTGATTGACTTGCATTCATTATGGGATACAGATTAGGTAGAATGTAACCTCATCAGGGTCAAGTAATGAGGTTTCCCACAGTAATCCTGTCATTCCTCTCATTCCACCAAGAACCTTTCAAATTGAACAAATGTCAATCCAGATTTACAGCATATTCCCAAACTTATGTTTAACTAAAAACTTCTGTTACCATATCAACTGTGATGTTCCCCAATTGAACCTTTCCATATTCTGACTTGATCTTTTTCAGGCGATCCTAATGAAAAAAGAAAATAATTACGAGAATTATAGAATCAGAAATATACATATATCACATGATAGATGATCTCACATCTCACAACTTTATGAAAGCCCCTCTCAGTGTATACAAAACATGAGACTTCTTTTTTTCTATATAGAAAATTTTCATGAGAAGAGAGAAAAAACATGTTATGATGGAAACATTCTCCCGTGTAGTTTAGGGGAAAAGTAGAAACTGTGAAGTAAAGCCCCAGTATACACAAACTTAAGCTCTGGAATCAAAGGGAACTAAAGAGGTAAGAAATGAATCTATATATACCTGTTGTTCAGGAATCAATTCTTGCAGCTCAGAACGCAGATCCTATATCAAATAAAATTATTAATTGAATTATATGGGAATATTAAGAAGAAGTGTAAGAATTAATTAAAAGATGAAGGGGTAACACATTTTGCATTTATCATTTCAAGTTCACAAGTACTTTAAAATTAGACATCGCTTGTATACTCGCCTGCCTAAATAATTTGTCCTCTGGCATAGAAAAACAAAATAGCATACAAAGGGCAGGAGAGGTTCAGGTGGAAATTTGTAGACTGGCTATTACAAATCAAAGTTGAAAAGAAAGAAGGTAAGTAATCAACCACACAATGACAATTAGCCTAGGTTTTAATGCAAATGTGTATCCTCACTTGTCTATTTTTCCTCTGTGGTATTGCAATGAACACGAACAATGTGTTGCACAAAATAAAGGACACAGTAATGCTTGAGATTTGTGCTTCACTGGACTAGCCAATATACAACAATAATATCAGGTGACATCTGAAAATCCGAGACAAAAACTGCGACACTTTGAGAGCCCTATGACTGCATTACAACCTAGCATGAGCCATCACCTTCAAGAGTTTGAAGAAAATTAGCTGGCCTAGCGTATAATTTAGCTTGTAACATCAAATGCATCCTCAAAATTAATTTGCTTACACACTGTCAAGACTCAAGACTAGTCAAGTGGAAGATTAACTTGACCCAAGAAAGCCATATCAAAGAAAAACCAGTATTTCATTATCTTGGGAATCAATTTTGTTAACAAGATGTCAGATCCTAAAAGACACCATAGTGTTTCAGCAGTGTTTTCACTGCAAAATCTATATTTCCATATAGGATGTTATATAAGCTAGAGCCCAGGTGCTTAATGATGTAGGGAAATTAATTTTAAAACACTATGAGATGCTCAAACCACCATTTCATACTCAGATAATGGTCTGCAAAATCCAGATAATAAAAAATGAAAGAAAAATAATACTAGTTAACTTATGAACTATAAAGTAGCAAAAACAAAGCTGGTGGTTTCGGAGTAACGAACTTAAAAATTCAAAATGATAGTCTCCTTCGTAAACGGTTATGGAGATCGAGATTCAGAATGCAGGATCAAGTGCTGGGGAGAAAAAGTCATAGAAACCAAGTTTGGGATCCTCAATCAGTGGATAACAAAGTCCCCATCTAACTCGTATGAATTCTATGTACAGAAAACAATCAGGTCACATTGAGAGGATTTTGGGCAACACCTATTTTCTGTTGGGAGACGGAAGGAAAATAAGCTTTTGGCATGATTCTTGGTGGGTCATATCCCTCCCAATCAACAATTCCCAAAACTCTTTTCATTAACTTCCAATCAGGTAGCTCTTGTTGCTGATTGTTACCACAATCATGGATGGAAATTAGATTGTCCGAAGGAATTGCACTGATTGGGAATTCAACTGAGTTTGCATATTGGTACAAAAGATAGGATCCCTGTCCATCTGTCCTAATAAACAAGACTGCCTATGCTGGAAAGGTACAAAAGTGGTTTTTTCCCTGTCAAGTCATGCTCCTCTATCCTTCAGGACAACCCTATCACAGGCACATTTTTGCCTTGGAAACACATTTGAAGAAGCTGTGCACCAAATAAAATCCAACCTAGAATTTTCATCTTCATTTCTAACATTATGATATGAACTGCTTCAGTAGAAAAAACACAATAACACCTATCACCTTCCAATATCAAGTCGCTCCACAACAAACAATGATTGGTTACATTCAAAATATTGATTATTTTAAAAATCATACAACTGATCCAAACTAGCTTGGTAATTGAATAATATGTAATCACAAAGTAACCAAACAGCTCATTAATATTTTTCGCAGAGGGAGACATTAGAACTTACAAGACCAGAAGAGGTTTGGACTTGAAGCCAGCGCACAGAATTGCTAACATTTGACTGTTGGACCTATATTTCAATAATGAATTGAATTTAGATCAGGAACATACATACTTCAATTTTTTTTAAAAAACTATTCAAATCATTAATCCATCACATGAACAACAATTATTTTTTCCTTTGCAACTCACCGCTCGAGAGCGAAGCTTTGACAACAACGAAACGCTACGATAGAACACCATTGCTCGCGAAAATAAAAAAATTAACTGAATCACAAAGTTAAATTAGTCACAAGTATCTGTAAATGATTCATCAAGACAATCGCCAGTGCAAAATAGTAGAAAAATCCATATAAACGTGCATTTCAAAAAGGAGGATACCGGAACGGGATTGTTCAAACTCAGCCAAAAGGTAGAAATAGATCACCAGCTAATAATTTCAAATAAAATCGTAAACGCAGATCAATTCGATGAACAGATTCTGGAAATGGCGATTGAAAAGAAGGATGCTTACCTTTTACCAGTGGGAATAGATCTCAAGTAGGCTGATGGAACGAAAAAGAACTTGCTCCTCTAAAGTCCTGTGCGGTTCGTTTTATTTGACCGGAGTATTTTTTTTGCACCAAAAAGAAAAAAAAAGTGTTTTTTTGCTTAAAAAGAAAAATATATAATTATTCAATCCAAATGGTCTTTTGACTTCAAATATTGAAGGCGTCGAAAAGGCAAAATAAAGCTAAGAAGATTTCCAATAAACTAAAAATTTCTTTTGCAAAGTTTAAAATATCAAGCAGCTATTTTTTTTTATTTTCTTTTTTGAGCCAAAACAATGGCATACTACTAAAGAAAATTAAATAAAATAAAAAATAAATGGTGAATAATGCAAAAATAATGTGTGTTTTTAGGCTGCGGGTTAGCCGCCAGAATAGCACTCCATTATGACTTTTGGATCTCCCCATCCGACAGAATTATGATTTTTCAATAAACTCTCTTTTGAAAATTAATTAATCTAAGCACGACCTGTGCCAAACTTGTCATGGGTATTTCATATTCCATGAAATTCTCTTTTATGCTAGACACATTCTCCTATTATTATTATTATATTATGAAAAAATAAGAGAATTCAAATAGTAGAAATAGATAATAGGAGTAATAGATAGATATAGTAGATAAATATTAGTTGGATTAATAAATGATGAGTATTTTTTATTATAAAAGTTTAGGTGATTTTTGAATTTTTTAAAAATTTCAAATATTAGAATTTGGCCCAAATACTATTTTTTTTAGTATTTGGGAACTTAGGATTCTTGGCAAATATCATTATACGCTGTAATATCTTTTTTTATTTTATTTTTCATTCGATGTTTGAAGTCCACATTGGAGCTCCGACTAAATTTGGATCGCGCTCTGCAGGGGCATTCGGGGATGACGCTCACAACAGAATTTTCTCCATACCCAGAGCTCAAACTCAAAACCTTTAATTAAGGGTAAAACACTCCTAGAAGTGCGCCACAATCCATGTTGGTTATACACGGCATGACTTGCAATATCATTATACGCCAACCTTGAACCTTGTACGAATTAATGTATCTATGGCACATTAAAATGATCCTCTATGTACTGGATCATTTTGTTTAGCTTAATAATACTATCTCTCTTCCTGTGTATTAGTCCACTTTTGAATTGATACACTTATTAAGAAAATAATGATTGACATAGTAAGTTTACCATCTTATTCATATTAATTAGTAAAAACTTAAAATTTTCAAGAAATTTTACATTTTTCAAAGTAATTAATTGAGGGTATAATAGGTAAAGAAATTATTTTTTCTTAATTTGTCAAAGTAAATATATAATCAGGGATAACTAAAAAAAATGGACAAATAATTTAGGATTGAGAGAATAATATAAGGCTTCCTTTTAGAAAGAAAAAAAAAACACTAAATTTTTGAATAAAATAATAAAACATTGATCAGAATGTACTAGCGAAAAATCACAAAAAAGGAAACAACACAAAATTAATTTTATGTTGAAAGTGGTCAGACAGAATAAAACAAAATATGTTATTTCAATTTTCGAATCTAACCAAGTTAACTCAAATTTAAATTTCTATTTTCTTACTAAATAAATCCTCATAGTTTAATAGTGAAATTAAAAAAGGGAAACTTCTTATTTCACTAACCCTTTCTAATGTCTCAATATTTAAAAGGTATTTTCATAAACAATGCATGGAAAGGAGGAGACGAGAGGGAGTTGTTCAGATGGTAAGCACCCCTCACTTCTAACCCGAAGGTTGCGAGTTCAGTCACCAAAGGAGCAAAAGGGGTGAGAGCTCCTAGGGAGGGTAAAAAAAAAAAATCCAAAAAAAAAGAAAGAAAAAAACATGGAAATGAGGAAAGAGAAACCAAATTTTCCTTAAGATATAATGGTGAATAATTATCATCTGAGAATTAATCAATAGCGAACTCGTAATTTAAAGAATTAAAATATACTTTATCATAATTTTAATTAATTTAAAATAAACAAAGTATACATGTATTTAATTTGTATGCTTGCCCAACAACAACCACTAAGGTATGTAAAGGTACCATGAAAAGATCTTTAATGAGTACTTTTTTTATCTTTGAGTAAACAATTCGGAAAACATAAATAAGTATTATTTGTTGTTTGTGTCATTTAATTCTTCACCACAAGTGAAATTCATATAGTAAATTAAAATTAAAAATTATTATAACAAGTAAAATTAACATAATATTGAAAAAATTATGTAGACGATGATATATAAAAATGAAAAATTCAAGTATGACTTCTTTTACAATTTGGAGAAGGATCTTTCCATGACGAAGCATCAGATTCCTTATTCTGGTGATGAATAATATAATAAAGATAGAGAAGCCATGTGCAAGTGATCAGGTGCTCTGTCCTTCAAATTTGGAATCTTATTCCCGACAATTTTAAAAGTATTAAATCGGTTTGTTTTTTATTTTGATTAATAATTGATTCAAATCGACCTGTAAATATTTATCACCATTCATAATCATCATTCTCAGCAACACCACCGTTGTTGGTAATTGCTATTATCAATTGTCATCACCGCTTATTTACAATTATCACCAATCATCATAACCATAAAAATCACAAATCACAACATACAAGTAACATTACGGCCACCATTATATATCGTCAACCAACGTCATCATCCATTGGTCATATTTGATATAACTTGCATTCAACATTACTGTATTCATAATACAATTATCAATTTCTACTATCAATTGTCATTATCACTAGTTGTTACCCACGTACAACAACATCATTAGCCAACACAATCCTCAATTGACACTTGCAACAACCATTGTCGTCAAATATTTATTTATTTTATCACTATAATTAAATTATATATATTTATATATATATTAATACTATTAAAGTGGATAATATACTCACAATCAATGGGTTCAATCGATCTTAATACATTTGATATATATATATATATATATATATATATATCTTACTATTTTAAGAGATAAAGATTAATTTTGGATGTATAATTTTAAAAGTTAAGCATGTTGGTTGAAGTGGAATAAGTCGAGAAAATGGTTAAAATAGGTATTGTTTTAAAAAAAATAGTTTAAAATAAATATTCTATTTAAGAAAAATTTAATAAAAAAAATATTTTAATTGGTTGAGTGACTTTTTATATGAAATATCAATAATTGCATGATTTTTGGATCATAAAACAAAATTGAATAACCTTGTAAGAAAACTATCCTTATAATTAAATGACTTCCTAAGAAAACTATTCTTAATTAGTTAATTAAGTGACGATCTGAGTTAGTGACTACAACTTACTATAAATTGTATTTTATATTCCACTTTGATATTTTGAGATCTCTTTTTCATCTACAATTTATGATTTGAACTATTCAAAAATAAAGTTTATTCACAATATTTAAGTCTAATTTGCGGAATAAGACAAAAATGTTAATTGATTAAACTTAAACTAATTATGGAATATACGTATTTATTGATTTTAAAGCTGTCGATTAAATAAAATATTTTTAGCCGATATAACTCATTTAAAATGTGGTGCGAAGTGCGTTGGGAATGAAGGTAGTAGGTAGTGTAATTAGGTGAATGGAAAAGTGAAAAGGATGAATGTTGACCTTGAGCGTATCTCAAGAGACAGATCCTCTTGGTGGTGACGCAAAATTTACAAATATAGAGAAAGAGCAGAGGCGTCTCACTGGCCTTACTAATCTTTTCTCTTCGTTCTGCATAATCCAAAATTCAACAGAAGATCAGGATTCTGGGCTTCTTCTGCTTTTTGCAAATGCGGCCTTCTATCTTTAGATTCTTCCACTGGCATCTCCGTCACAACTCTTTAACCTCGGTATGTTCGTCCATTTTTACCTTTATCCTCTTTTGCTTCGTTCAATTTTCGTTTGAACAGGGTTTCAGAAGAAAAAATATACACTGTAATCAACTGTTAATAGCTCATGTATACCGTGTATGTATTATGCTGTTGAATTATATTATCCGATTTCGCTTAACTCCGCCTTTTGATTTCTGTTTCATGGTCTACTCTGTTACATAGTGAGGTTATGTGAGTTTGATATAATAAAGTTTGGAGTTTCGGAACTCGAATTATATGAACTAATCCTATGCTACTTATGAGTAGATTTCATATGAGATGGGGGTGGTATAGCCCTTCTTGAGAGAGAAATCTATTTGCCTTGTTTAACAGACCTTTAGTTTCTACCTGCTATTCTTATATGCATTTGGAAATATAACCATTATTGTTTTCCTCCTATTGGTTGATATGCTTACTCACACATTGAATGTGACATATGGATCATGTTCAGGTACAACATTTCTCAAAAAGCCGAACGCATGGTGAATGTTTTACTACCTTTTTTTTTTTTAGATTTTGTGCACTAATTAGCTCTTTTGATTTAAAGGGATTTACAAATATTTGATGCGTTCATTTTATTTGTTGTGGATTGTTTCTCTAGTTAGGCAATTGATTTTGTTCCTCACGTTCCTTTCCATTTCCTGCAATAAAACATGTACAATTCTTTCACACACACCAAAAAGTGAGATTACAGATATTTCATGGCTGTGATTTCTTCAATGATTCACCATATTGACATGTATGCAGTAATTATTTAGGTTTTACAAATTTAGAATTAGACCTTTTGCATATCTTGGTTAATGAAAACAAGAAGAATACTGTGATAAAACATGAACAGCACTTTGGTTATTGGCATGTCTATGATTTCTTCAATTATTCGTCATATTGACATGGATGTGGCATCATTTGGAAGTTGTAGAAGTCCACGGTTCACAATTGACCCGTTGCGTGCTAAGAAAGTCTTATGCTAAGGCTATTTACAAGCTAAATCTCAACCTACCTAGGCTGGTCAGCTTCTAGGTTCCTCGGACTCTTCAAAAATGTCGACGGAGACGGACGCATACCGGATCCTCCAAAAATAGTGTATTTTGGAAGGATCTGACACGGGTGTAGCAACATTTTTGGAGAGTCCAAGCAACTTAGGTCAGCTTTATGAGCACAAAATCTAAGGGCATAGGTGATATAATTCGAGATATACATGACAATGGAATGTACAGTAATAACAATTGAAAGCAAAAACTAAGATAGATTTCTATTAGCAGTAACCAACAAATAGTTTGAAAGAGTTTAACTAGAAGAATCTAGAACTTGGATGTGCGTCTCAGGAAGCAATCAACGTACGAACTCGATCCCTTCCGAAGAATGACAAAGTAGAATCCAAGATAGATATAATAAAGGAGATAACCGTCAGGAAATCTCATTCCTTGGAAACATGTAATCTGAAGTTGAGCATGAACCAACAGAGCCGATTCTCTGTCAAAATAGTTCTCTAATCTCAAGATACCCAAAAATTTTCATAAATGAACCCAACGCTTTTTATACTTGAATTGGATAAAGACAAAAATACCCCCAAGATAAAAAATGTCTCAGTGAGTCTAGGTTGATGGTCTGGCCTCTGAGACCACTTCTAAGCTCTACACCATACATGGATAGAGTCCAAAACTTTGAGCTTTGCTGAGCATCCGGGGATCATACCAACAGGTCTTGAAGAAACAAATGTAATTTGAATTAGTCATCCTTTAAATGGTATATAAACAATAATAATGATTGTTTCAAATAAAATTTCAAGGATTTATATTTTTGTTTATAGATAAGATTTTGATAATTGAATTCAATCATGAATGTGAAACAATAAAAACAAAAAGGGGTGAACTAGCCATATCTTCTTTGTTCCTTGGAAGCAGATGACTTCCTGAAAGCTGCAGCCATCGTATTAATAGTGACAGTGCTAATATGGAAAACAATGATTGAGATCTTAAATAATGGACAAGTTGAGCTGCTCAGGCAGCCAACAGAGGTGTTTCACGTGTCTCCTGTTTCTTCGGCATTTAGGAAAACGAAAAGACAGCTACATGTATTTTACTTCCAACTGCCAGCATCCTGGCCCTCTTTCTTGGTCCTTCACTTTTCTTCTCCATTTGTTTATGCAGATATCACTATTCCTCAAGTGTTTATTTGCAGCTAACTGATAGTTAATTTACAGGCTAGCTTTTCATCTAGAGCATCATTACTATCTGCAAGCAGCAGTGGTCAAAATATAACTACTAGTCATCACAATGGGTCCTTGTCAAAGATGTATTCAACTTCATGCGAGACACTGTCAGAAGATCCATCCAAAGATAGAGCTATTTCTGACATGTTGATCGATTCATTTGGAAGGATTCATACATATTTGAGAATATCATTGACTGAACGTTGTAATCTACGGTGCCACTACTGTATGCCAGCTGAGGGTGTGGAACTCACTCCTAGCCCTCAACTTCTATCTCAGGATGAGATTGTTCGCTTGGCAAGTTTGTTTGTTAGCTCTGGAGTGGATAAAATTCGTTTGACTGGTGGGGAACCAACTATTAGGAAGGATATTGAAGAACTTTGCTTACAACTATCAAACTTGAAGGGGCTTAAAACCCTGGCGATGACAACAAATGGGATTACTCTGGGAAAAAAACTTCCAAAGCTGAAGGACTCTGGACTTAATTTGGTGAACATAAGCTTAGACACATTGGTTCCAGCAAAATTTGAGTTTATGACTAGGCGCAAAGGGCATGGAAGAGTAATGGAGTCAATTGATGCTGCAGTAAAGCTTGGTTATAATCCTGTCAAAGTAAGTTATCTCTAGCATGATTATATAATGTTATTCCCCCTAGAATGATACTCCCTCCTGTGTCAGCTAAAATTGAATCTTGAGGATTTGCTTGATCAAGTTTTGGTTTAGAACCAGACTTTGTAGTTTATTTGTTGCATCTAATGTTGAGTTTTAAAGACTGTGGAAAAACTAAAACTACCAATTTAGAATAAAGAACCAGTACAAAAGAAATTAAGAAATCATGGTTAAAGTCGGATTTGTTTAACTTTCTAAATAGGAAAAAGTTGAAAAAGGGGACTAAGGCAGCACTCTCCTGTTTTGCTTCCTGATGACGCTCTTAGCGCTAGTTTATGCATGAAAATTCTGCAGCTTTTGCTTGAGATTCTTCAGATTGTACCTATGGAATGGAACATCTTTTTGAGGACTTGATTTGAAAAACAAGCTTCTGTCGAAATAAGTTTTTCAACTCTGTCTGATAGTCTGCTCCGCGTTACGTTATTTATGTTTTGTTTTGGTGTGTGCTGCAAATCAGGTAAATTGTGTTGTAATGCGTGGATTCAATGATGATGAAATTTGTGATTTCGTTGAGTTGACACGCGAAAGGCCAATCAATGTCCGATTTATTGAGTTTATGCCGTTTGATGGGAATGTTTGGAATGTCAAGAAGCTGGTCCCTTATGCTGAAATGTTGGACAAAGTGGTATGGTAGACTTTGTCAGATGTTTCTCTTTTAAGTCAGTTTTGTACATTACCTAAGTCACTCAATGTTACTGAACAGGTTGAAAAATTTACAGGGCTTCAGAGAATTCAAGATCATCCCACAGAGACAGCTAAGAATTTCAGGATAGATGGGCATCAAGGCTCTGTTTCATTTATTACATCAATGACTGAGCATTTCTGTGCTGGTTGTAACAGACTGCGACTTTTAGCTGATGGAAACTTTAAAGTCTGCCTTTTCGGTCCCTCGGAGGTAATTATCTTCTTGCCTAAAATTTGTGAAAACTTGCATAGGCTGTTGAGTCATGTTGCACATATCTTCTTTTTTCTCAATTAGAGCACGTCACGCCTTGTATTGTTTTCCTCCAGCTCCATACTTCTATTTTCTCTTCTCACTTTTTTCTCTTCTTCATCAGCCTTATTACTTTGGTCTAACATTTTTTCTTACTGGTGAATTTAGCAAGGAAGGGAAAGATAGGGGAGAAAGAAGAAAGAATTTGCATTGACCTCCAACCATTAGATGCATGAGATGAAAGAATAGTAGCTGGGAAGGGGAGAGAAAATAGTAAAGCAAATACAGCAGAGTGGAGTGATGGAACTTGGTATAGCACTTCTACTCTGCTGCCGTAGATAATGAAGAAGAAAAAATGCGGGAAACGAGTCAGCAAAGAGAATAAATGAGAAACCAGGGGAGAGAATATGGTGTTTTTCACTTCCCTTCTACTAGTATACGAGAAAACTAATGGTTTTAGGCCAAAACTAGGGGGGGAGTAAAGTGTCCAAAAAATCCAAAAACCTAGAAGGATTACAATTGTTGTCACCAAAAGATCCATCTGCACTCTCAAGTCCCCCCTTTTTTTGTTTTGTCTATGCTAAAAAAAGAAGAGGAAGTCAGGAGAGAGGAGTAGCAGTGATGCAAGATATCCCTTTTTTTCTTTTGTCTATGCTATCCTTTTCTGGATTTCTTCCACTAGGATTTTAACTGTAGTTACATGTTCAATTCAATTCACTAGGGATATCCTTGGCAGAGAAAAGGAGTTGTAAAACATGAGGATGAAGATTCATATTTGACTGTCTTCTGTTCCTTGTCTCATAGGATTTGTAGGATTTTCTATGCAATTAGGAGTTTAAACTGCTCTAAAATTTACCACTAGGTTTGTCCTATCGTCTAGATATATATATATGTCATATTTGTAGACCTCAGTTTAAATAGTAAAGTTGCATCATTTTTCCACACGACTTACTACCTTGATTATAAGTTAGTATAGTGATTTTTTAATATATAATTCATCATGTATGCAGTGCCTCTTCCTCATTCCTGTTCTATCTCCTGATCGGTTGAAGAGTTTACAAGTAGGAATTATTTGGTTAGGTGAACCATGACATTCATATGATATATAAATGAAGAAATTCCTCTATAAACTTAGTCCCATTAGTGCTCCCTAGATTCTTTTGCTTTAGGCCTTCTATTTTTTCCGTTACATATTAATTTAAGGGATTCAATTTCATAGAAAGTAGACTGTAGCTTCATTAATTACTGATTTCATGGTCTCTACCTCCTTCTGTTTGATATTATTACTATGGCTTAGACATAACTATGTAGTAGATATCATGAATTGGATGTGCTTCCTTGTGTTACAACCATTTTTCTATTATTTTTGCTTTCTTCAGGTGAGCTTGAGGGATCCTATTCGTCTTGGTGAGGGTGATGATAAACTCAGGGAAATCATTGGGGCTGCGGTATGTAGCAACTAATCAGTTCCAACACAATCTGTTGCTTACATATTTGCCATTTGTATCATTTTCCTTTCTTCCTCTTATTTTGTAGTGTCATGCCTTCACCAGGGAAAAGACAAGCTTCTTTCCATATCGTTTGACATTTAAGACTCATGCTACTTTTACACTATTATCTACATTTCCTTTGATTCATTTGTCCTTTCCAGGTCAAAAGGAAGAAAGCTTCTCATGCTGGGATGTTTGATCTCGCCAAAACTCCAAATAGACCGATGATACATATTGGTGGATAATTGATGAAATATATTGGGTTTTGATGGTCAAAGTTGAATTGTACAATGACGTATGTATGCTTTTCGTTCGTCAATTTAAGCACCTTCCCTTAATTTCAGTTCAATACTTTATTTTGAAGGTTGGTGTCATTAGTGTCTATTCATTCTTAGGTTTCCACTGCGTGTTAGGAAACACAGTTTTCTGACTCTAGTCATAGTAATTTTGAAGTTTGCCTGCATAACGTCTTCTGAATCTTAGGGGTTCTCTAGTTATTTGATCCTGAGTTAGATCAGTAATTTCTCTTACGATTTTGTTCTTCTTGTGGTGTCGATAAATTATTGCTTGTAAAATTTGAGGAGCTCTCCTTTTATGAGTCGATTGGTCTCGCTCAATTGGATATTAAGAGTAACATTAAGACAAGAAAAATTCCATATTTCCAAAATCACGTTTTTGATGCTCCTTGCTAATTTGATCAAAATGTATAAATTGGTAACTTAGTGGAAATATTTCTTTTGATAATGATTAACTTATTGGAAATATTAGAAATGTCTTTTCCGTTCTTGGCCCAAACAGTGAATCATGAGATGTTTCATTTAGAGTGTTCTAAGCATGTCACCCAAGGTTTTATGTTTCATTTATGCTTTATCCAAGTCAGATAAAGATAGTTGACTTGACCCTCTAGGAAATACATCAATCTATGGGTTTGGTGGATTTAATCCTTTGGGTAGGAATCTTTTGCTTTGAATCTGACCAGAGACTTTATATTCAATTTTGTTTGGCATTTTTATGATGCTGTGTACATTATGGGCACATAAGTAGAAAGGCTTGCCTGGTCTAGTGATAAGAGCTCAACACGTGATGTGTAAGTCCGGCGCACACACTAGTTTGAGATGCACTTGTAAAGTGTCTGTTTGTAATGAGAGATAAAAAAAGTGGTGGCTTTGGGGATAAGGAATTTGAAGTTTTATAACAAGAGTTTGTTATTTAAATAGTTATGGAGATTCAAGAAAATGGAGATGAATTTTGGAAAGAGATCATTATCTCAGAATATGGTAAAGAAGATTTTTGGGATACGTGGGACAATTTTTAAGCCATCTATTAGTGGTGTCTAAAACAAATTGTTAAATTTTGGCCTGAGTTTCAAATTCTTACTAAACCGAAGGGTGGGGAATGGGTGTAAAACTATGTTTTGGTAGGATTTGTGGTTAATGATTAATAGAAAACTTACCCATTTTGTATAGTATTTCCTTGAATGAGCAATGTACAGTGGCAGAGTGCTATATAAATTCTGGGTGGCACCTGCATTTCAGGAGAAATTTTAATGACTGGGAGATGGATGATATTAGTCATTTGTCACATTTACTGGATCCTATTACTCTTGAAGGTAATAAATTGAACTCTCTAATCTGGACAACAATTGAAGACGGGGGCTTCTCTGTTAAAAGTAGCTATACTCTTCTACAGAAACAACTTGGACATTGGGACCTTACTTGGCCGTGGAAAATGTTATAGAAAACTAAAGCACCAAGGGAAGTAACTTGTTTTGGCTGGACTGCAGCCATGGATGCACGCCTAACTCAGAATATGTTGCAGAAGAGAGATTTTGTGTAGTGAATGTTACTTTTGTGAAGAAGATTTTGAGTCAACAAATCTAGTATCTTTTTTTCAACATTTGTGGAGTACAGTGGGTAATGCCTGAAACAGTCGAACAATTACATGAATGTTGGCAGAACTAGGTTGTGAACAGTAGATTTAAGATGATTTGGTGTGGAACATATGGCTAGAAAAAAATAGGAGACATTTTGATGATAAGAAACTTCACATTTTTTTTGTTACGAATAGATGTTTAGAAAGCTTGTGCTTTTGGTGTAGGAGTAGTTTGATTGATAGCATGCCCCAGTATATAGAGGTGTTTTGAGTTTTTGGGAATGTAGCTTTTGTTTGGTTTTCTTGTAAGTTGGTACCTTCTTGATACTTTTTCATTAATGGAGTTACCTTACCTTATTAAAAAAGACGGGTTTGAACCTTGCCACAGACAAAAGCTTAAGTGGAGAAAGGTTGAGGGGCCAATCCATCACTTGGGGATTTTCTGTTATAATTTTGATTTGACTTGAAGTGTATTATATTTTATATCTATATTATATATTTTTTGGGGACAAACCTGGTTCTGCTTTTTATTGACTGCAGTGCAAGGAACTTAATGACTGCCTTCTAGAAATCTATTAAGATGTTCACGATATGGTAAGAACATTGTTTTTTTGCACACCTGTTGGAAGTGTCTTTGGTTAAAAGTTGATTTTCACAATTGGAAGTGTCATTATTCTACATATGAAGTCTTTGTCAGAATAATTTTATCTTGCATTTATTCTTTTATGCTCTTTCTTTTGCTTAATAATAATACTCTGTTTCCAGGTACGCGGGCATCAAATGCACCAAGGAAAGAGAGAGAGAGGAAGTACAAGGAGAAAAAGAAAAGAGGAAGGTGACCAAACATGTGAAAATGCTGAACTTAAGCAAATAAACTTCAATTTGGATTTTCGACGCTGTGTATGAGCATGTTTCGAATACCACCAAAAAATAGTAAGGCCTGTGCAGAAAGAACCCGTGTGTCTCCGTAAATTATAGTGTTTATCTTGTATGCTATGTTGAAATAAGAAATATATACCTGTTCCATAACATGTACCATTTCTGCCCAGGCTGTTGTGATATCCTTATGAAATACACCTTAATCGTGTCTCCGTTACTGATTCCTTTGCTATATTTTTGTGATATTACTAGAGAAAAACGAAAACGTAACACCTGGTATTCTGTTGCAGTTCTTGTCAATAACGAAAATATTAGACGTTTATACTGTAAAACAGTTTTATTCTCCTATAAATGTTTTCATGGATTAATGTACTGGTCATGTTTGTCTGAAATATCGTTTGTTCTCTAGGGACAAGGAAAAACTCTATAGCCTTGACTTCTCATATACATTTTGCAATGATCTTTTAGTCCCCACTAAAGATTTACAAGTCATGTACTTACTTGTAAATGTCGATAAGGTGATATTAAGATACTTATCATGCATTTGTTGATTTGATGTAAATATCAAACAAACGGTAGGTTTGTCATGTCACACAACAAGAGATAAAATATGAAGAAACCGAAAATGATATCGAGGCCACCAACATGTTTGTATATTTACAACTAGTGATTACAAGATTCTCTTTCACACTTGGAAGTCAGAATGCAAATGTAAACCAAAGTATATTTTAATTGTCCACACATACATGATCTCTAGGTTTAAAAATTATAATCAAAGTGTCACAAAATTAAAGACGCCAACAATATTTATTGGCTTAGCAATTAATTACGTAATATTGACATCAAACAAATACGTAGAAATTAACAAAAAAATTTTACATTGAGAAGTATGAATATCTACAAAATGGAGAAAACGAGGTCAATCACCACCCACTTCTTTACAATATTAATTAATCCAAGTTCTTGTGTTAAGTACTTGGGATTTACCTTGAAGTATATATATTTTAGTTTATCAACCTTTTTTTCTTCTCTTTTTTCCGCCAAGAAATATAGTATATTGACTTGATGGCAACCGACTTAGTAATTAACTGTGATGTTCACTTAATTAATTAGTTAATCTCAAGTCAACTGATATTATATAAACTAATTTTTCATCTTTATCATTTTTGTATTCTTTAATATATCATGTAACACAAATTTATAAAATATTTAAAGTAATAAAAGCATCACCGCCAAGAAATTGATGGATTTTCCCTCCTCAAGAGTCAACTTTAAGATGGCACGAGGAAAGATTTTTACCATCTTCTCAACTTATTGCAATATTTTTTTTAATTCTTCTTAAACTATTTAATGTTAATTATCTCTTGGCTAATATGGAAGAGTATGATTGATGTTTCCTAATTCAAAATGATTAATATATTTTAACTCAATTGTCATGATCGATTATTGAGGCAAATTGCATTTACCAGACAACTTGGATTATGAAAAATTAAAAGCAACTTGAGTAGGAGTAGTATTGATTAATCTTAAATGCTTAAATAAATGATATATTTACCATCTGAACCTCTAGAGGTTATAGCTTGTAGAATAGGATAAGAAGAACAAGAATCAACTCTTATAATATAACAAAAAGAAAATAAAATCAACTCTTATATATTCAATTTTTTTAATAGCAAATTGTAGTAGAGCTATAAGCTGGAATTAATTAGGTTTAGTACTTAAGTTCTTAGTTGCAAATTGCTCTTACTTAACTAATTGACTTTTTTAGGTTTAAGCAAGGTGTCTGGTTAGGGAACACTTAAAAAAATAAATTGCTCTATAATCAAAGTTGTAGTTTTAACAATTAAATCCAAAAGTCGTTGTTTACACATTGTATATTATCCACATTATTATGTTGTGGAACCCCTCGATCTCCATTAATTTAAAGTCTTAACATTTACTCACACAACTAAGAAATACACATATTCTGTTTGCATCAATCTTATAAAGTTTTTTAGAAAAAAAAAAAGGAGGCATGAAACACTCTTTTGCCTATTAACATATCTACCTATTATTCCCTTTTCCCTTCAAATTCTAAGACTTGCATTTTTAAAAAAAATTATTCTGAAAAATGAGTCTTTTGAGCAGAAGATTTCCATTGAAAATAATCTCTCTACCACGTAAAGATAGAAATAAGATCTGCGTGTATCTCACTCTTCTCAGACCCCCGCTCGTGGGACTGTACTAGATTTGTTATTGTTATTGTTGATTCGATAAAAAATACATATTGTAGTAACCAATGCCATTACATTTAGGCCTGTGTACTAACTGCATCTGACATTTAGTTTTTCCCCTAACATTTTATGTAGTAGTATGAACAAACAGTAGATTTTGGAGTTATATATACTTAACCATATTTGCATCATTGATATGACTAACTATTTTCATACTCTTGAGGTATTTTATGAATGAGAACATTCCAAACTCCAAAGTAGTAAGAATCTTTAAATTTTTAGCTAGGCGGTAAAAAAATTAAATTCACTGTATAGATCATGTTCACGAATTAATGAAAAGTGTGCAAAAGTTATATTTATCTCATAATATATAGATGTAAAATCTCAAGTAACTTGATCATCGAAGATTAAAATCACAAATGAAATTAATGTTTGAACCGTGATAGATAGTCGTTTTCCATGTACATTGCAAACCGATGGAAATATGGAGGATTCCTAGTTAAAGAACAACTATAAATCCTAAAAAACATTCGATAGGCATTAATATCTTTTCACCAACATCACTGTATTGAGTAAAATGCTATGCTCAATAGTTCTAAACTACATTATCATATTTTTTTTTTCACTTTTTGGTTCTTTGAAATAGACAATAAGTAATTGAAACCCTTTGTCCATCTAAGAATAAATACTCTACTAAGTCGATAATCTAGGAATTCTTACTGAGGAAAAAGTTTCTAATATTTGGGTATATAAAAGTTAATTTTCTTTTTGAATGTACATATATTTATCAACTAGGACATTATACAACAAGAGCTTTCGATGCATCGAGAAATAGATAAGATCTATGAAAGGGTAAATAACAAAAAAATATATCAAAGAATAATCACAAAATGTTAACAATTAATTACAAGAATTGAAGAAAACATTATATTCACATGTATGAATCCTCTCTCTACAAATGAAAAAAAGAAAAGAAAAGTCAATCATCATCTTCCCTTTCCCCAAACCCCTTTTCCTCACCACTCCAAATCCAACCAAAAAAAAATTAGAAAAAAAAGTATAATCAAGAAGTCATTGATCATGGTCACACAATCCCCCTCACACTGTATATTGATTCGTTAAAATTATAGTATCTTTGTTTTTTTTTCTCAAGAAAATATTTAGCAAAGGGGCATCTCACCAAACATATTAATTTGAGTAGGCTTGAAATTAGGAAATAGAGGATATTGATCATGACCTAAGTCTTGAATAAATCCTTCCATTGATCCAAAGCCACTTAAAAATCCATTTGATGAATTTTCAATACTTCCATATATACCTTCTTCATGACTACTACTTTCTTCCTCTTTCATCCTATAATTATTACTAGTACTATTATCTTGATGCAACATGTTCATCACCATCATATGTTGTTGATCTTCTTGTTGTTGTTGTGGTGATGTTTCTATCTTCTTCTTTTCTTTTTTTGCCCTTTTCCCTTTGACTTCACGTGCAGCATTCTTCCCCGTTAGCCTTTGTACAAGATCACGAAAATTCTCTACGTCTGTTTTGATAATCTCTGGTGCTATTATATGAATTATTCGTATTTTTGGCTTCAATTTGGATATTGAATGTGAATCTCTATTCATCTTATAATTGTTACAACAACTTGGACTAGTGGTTGCACTTGTGGTTATTTGCTTCATCTTAATTCTTTCTCCCTTTCGATCGATTCTAAAATTTGAAACTGTTTAGAGAGAAATTTAGAAGATATTGTTGGTATTAATGTTAGAGTAATGGTGGGAAGGTATTTAAATAGGAAAAGTCTCTACTTGAGGGTTAAAATTAGTTTGGAAGAAAAAGATCTATGTTTTGCCTTTTGGAACTAAGAATTGGACGGCATTTTCTTATTGGAGAGGATTAAATATTACACCAGTCTATTAAAATAGTAGTGTAATATGATAATCCATATTTTATTGGGATTCTCTTAATTAGTTCCTTTTTAAAATTTACCAACTAGTATATATTTCTTTTTCTCCTTTTCCTCGATGAATATAATATGTTGAGTTTGTGTACTGTGTTGCCATGTAGTTGAGCTTTTGAAATATATTTGGAGAGTTGTAATGAAATAATCAACATGATATTTAAAAAAGAAAAAGAAATAATAAACATGATTTCTTTAGCTAGAGATTTCAGATTTGAGTTTTAGTTAGGAGTTGAAAAATTTTCGATCACAATTTCATTCTTAATAATGAATTTCTATATTCACACAAATAGTATAGCGTGTTTAAGACTGTAAATTTCAAAATTATTTTTGTTCTCTCTTAATAAACTCTATGTACAATTGAATTATGTCATATAAATTGAAATGAAGGAAATATTAATAAAAATAGTGGCGGAGCCATATATACTTCTTCGTCGAAAAATTACACTGTGTAGCATACATAGATAGATAATTCTACACAATTTTACTTCTTTATATTTTGATACCTTTAGTCAAAATTCTGGTTCCGTCTGAACTAGCTATGTAGTTTAATATCCCCTTTCAACTGACATGTCGACGACTCGACATTATCGCTAATGGTAAAGGAAAAAGGATTCACTTTTTTATATTGTGACACATTATATTGCTATTGGTACTCAATAAAATTTGAAACATGTTTTTTAGCTTATAGTCATGAATAACTGATAACGTTGTTGTTATATGATTGGAACTTCGGGAGGTCACAAGTTTAAAATGTATAAGTCTAGTAGAAATGTAGGGTAGAACAATATAAAATAAATCATCTTATGATCGGACTCTTTCTCAGAACCCACATATAATGAAAGCTTAGTGCACCAAACAATCCAATACCATAAATAGTAAAGAAGGAAGAGAACCATTTTTAACAACACCATGTTCGACGACTTTGCCAGCTGCTAGGTCTACTCTTGACAATAATAATTAGATGAAAATATCTGAAATATAGGAATTATTTTTTTGCCCCACTTGTAGGTAAATTCATTTATTTGACAAATTGATTTATAATATTATTTCCACGTCTTGTGAATTCATTTCATTTTCACACGCATTAGAAAGTATTATAAGCAAGTTGTACTCTTGTACTATAGCTGCCACGAAAGTATTAGGGTTTAGCACTTTTAATTAGTTGCAAATTGCTATATATTTAACTAATTGACTTTTTAATTATTTCTATGTTTGGAAAAACAAAACTATTGACTTTATGCTATAATAATCTCTAAATCTCTCCTAGTGTCAAAAATTTAATCCAATAATTACTTGTTAACACATTATTGTCCACATTATGCTGTTGTGGAACCCTTACACCCCCTAAAGTCTTACAACTAGAAAACATAAATAAAATCAATCTATAATATTATATATCTAATTATTTCATGGAATATGATTGAAACACTTATATATTTCCCCAGTTTTCAACCTAGCTACTATATATTATTCCTTTTTGCCCCAAAATTACATAGTTGGTGTAATTACAGATTATATTTTTTTTACCTTTTAAAAAAATTCTCCTTGTACAATTATTCAATTTAATTGAAATTCCAGTGGTTAGAATACCTACCTACTGTTGGAATAATACCAACATTATATTGGTGACAAACCATAATTGAGATTTCTAGATTCTCTTTTAAATATAATTAGAGTAGTATAAAAAATATTTCTTTATTTTCCTATTTATGTAGCTGGATAAGATGGATCAAAATAATTAATATTTTACATGACTAGTTAGGAAGTGGGAGACAAGAACTGCTAATTCATACTAATTTATTTGATTTTGTAAATTGATACACGAAATTCTTTTTGCTCCATCATGATATCAGATCAAAGAAGTGCTTTGCACCTCCAATTAGGGAATAATAATATATGTAGATTTCAATTATGAAAGCTGAGACTATAACAAAAACATTTTTTTAGAAGCAATAAATATATACAATAACAAAGAGTGCTAAAGTCTATATCAATATTAGTTAATTACCTTGAATCCAATATAATGTCGATGTAGGCTTTAGAGATATTTACAAAGAGTACTGATTGCCGCTGAATATGTAGTGGAATTAATTTACAAGAAAATAGATAATTTATGGATTTGTTTTGTAATAATTAAGGTGTGGCTGATGTTAAGTTGATGACGTTGTTGCCTATCTGTATTTTTAATAAACTAAAATCTACATATATTGCAACTTGCAAGTGTGTTGAGACGTAGAGTGATGGAGGGAAGGTCTACACGTTCTACGAATTCCTACTAATTTTATATTAGGAAAAAACCTTTTTGGGAAAGATTATGTACAAAAAGAGTATAAGTTGCATTTTATTTTTTATTTTTTTAAAAAAACTTCTTGATAGAAAGCTTAGGTATTATTGTCGGCAAATATATATATTTCCATGAAATAAACAAGGAGTTTGGAAAAGTATTATCGATTAGATTGATTAAAATATGCATTATTATTTTTTTAGAAAAACAAGTTTATTAAAAAGCAGAAAAATAGTCTCTCTAATAAAATTGGATAAAACAAGTTTCATAAGTGATGTTCCACATTGATTATCTCCTTTAACCTCTCCACGCTCAACATTCAATCTCCCTACCCACACTTCACCGGCCCTACGATACGATCTACATCTATAATCCCTTCCCTATAATGTTTGTTTAGATTATATATAAATATTTTTAACCTAATATATTTTGCTTACTATCTAACATAAAATAGTAAATTTTAGGTTTAGCAAACATAAAAATCATATTTGTAATGCTATAACTATAGTTTGCATAATTGTGCTCCATAACAAATTTTATGTTTGCTATGAAGCATCAGATTTGTATAAATCGCAGGCAGACATTCGTTTGTATAAAAGCGCAACGATTGTATATGTATATCGGTTAGATAATTGTATATATGTAACTACTATGTATATGTATCAATGATTGTGTTTGTATATATATCTGCATAAAATTTGAATTTGTATACAATTGAATCGAAATAAAACATTTGTATATCAAATCTCTCTCTCTCTCGCTTTATACAACACAAATTATACATTGTAATTTGTATAATTTGTGTTTGTATAAAGTAAGAAAGAGAGAAAGGCAAAAGAGAACTGGTAGGGGAAGATCTGTATTTGTATAATTATAAGTGTATAAGACGAAAATATATGTATTTGTATATACAATTTTCTCTTGCTTTATACAAACACAAACACAATTTATACATATGTGTTTGTATAAAACGAGCGAGATCAGGGAGAGTGGCGAGCGAGATTAGGGAGAGTGGCGAGCGAGATTCTCTGGGGAGAGAGGCGAATGACAAGTGTTTGCTACGGATACCAATTAAATGAAACTGTGGTTATAACGTTTAATTTGAATTAATAGTTTGTTATTTTATACAATTTTCCCAACATAAAATAATTTGAAAAAATATCATCTGTTGAAAAATAGAAAATTTGCAGAGCGACCTTGTTAATTGAGCCCATTTAATAACTTGGGCTTTCCCACTTCCTCTCTTTACTAGCCCAGCCCATGTAGGTTCTCTAACCCAACGCATGCCCACTTCAAGTTATCACTTCACTAAGATATTTCCATAAAAGAAGCAACCAAAAATATTAGGAAAATAAAATGAAAACGAAAACGAGAATATTCCCCTTTTATTCTTCACGCAAAAAATTATAATAATAGAACGAATAAAACTTGTCAAAACTCAAATGAGAGTTTGCTAGTTGCTACAAGGGAATAATTAGACATTTCTTGAAGTTTATACGTATACAGAATAATACAATGAGTACATAATATGTCTTTGTAAAGAATGTTGTCATTATATTAGGTGTAATGACCAGAATGTCATTTTTGGAAATTTTGATAAAGTTACTATTTTACCCCTCTCGATAGTTGCGCTGAGTAATTTCTTGATCAGTTGGTGAAGTTGGTTTGGAAATTTTGGACTATTTGTTTAACTATGGTTATTAATTTATGAGAAATTTTAAATAATTTATTTTAGTTGGTGGTTAATGGGCCAAATCCACAATTTAATTATTATCCTATTCTACTTGACCCGTGTATAAAAAAAAATTAAGTTAATAGGGTTTAATATAATTTAGTCGCCGTACAAGCATATTTTGGCTCAAATTCTCGAAGAGGAGATAAATTATAATAATGGACAAGAATAGTTTCGGCAACAACCAAAAAGCCAACCGATTTCAAGAGGTAATGTAACCTTGCCCAAATCCTTGTATTCGGAATATTATTAGTATCACAGAATTGAATTGCTTAATTTTAGAATTGTCCACTGCGGTAGATTATTATTATCTTCTAATTTAATGGGGGACAAACAATCTATGTATATTGATGATATGCCATGTGTTAGTTTAATAATTTAATGTCTTATTCAATTTACTCTTATCAGAATGTTAAAGAAGGTTCTGTTCCATTTGCAGGAAAAGGTCTAATTTATATTTTGTATGGATATAGAAGTTAGAAGTCATGTTGTTATTACTATTATTATAATTTTTTTGCGGTGGAACAGAAAGTAAGAAAAACAATTAGATTTCTTTGTTTTGCAAATTGAGTAAATATTGTAGTGTTGGCTTGGTGGCTAGGCTTTGATAGCCAATTATTGGGTAATAATTGCCCAATTGGGAGCAAATCATTATAGAAGAATGAAAGTGATAACTAGGTTAAGGTTCTTTATATTATTCCATAATAGAGATTACGGGTTATGTCCTTGATTTTGGATACGAAATTTTGATAGATTGAGACATGTAATTAAATACTAGGTAATATCATTAGATTCATGGTATTGGAGAATGGAAACTTAACCCTAGACTTGAAATTTGAAAATATGAGAATTGACATGATTATTGGCATCAAAATTTAGGAACTTGATTTTACGTTGGTGTAAGTTTTTGGGTATATGCTAGAAATATAAAATGGGTGTTGTTAGTTTCGAAATCTTATTGTGATTATCAATGTGAATAGATTGCTTTGAGTTGGAAGCACAACGAAAAGGGGAGGCTCAAGTTTCAGAGTGATTGTTCGACTATTTGAGGCAAGTGGATTTCTAAACCCTTGTTAAGGGTATGAAATTCGTGTATTTCCTTGTGATATGTGTTTGGGGGTAATGAGACTTGGTGATGTGTTGACTTGTACATATTGATTATTTTCTAATGATGAAAAAGGGGTAATAAAAGGCAATGTGTTTAATTGTTGATGTGTGATGTTTGAGACTGGGTTGAAAGGCTTGTTGAATCATTGTTGATGTTGTATCACGGTTGTATGTTGGAATTGTGTATTGTTATGAAAATGGTCATCTCCTCATTATTTGTGTGAACATGTCATTTGCATTGGTTCTGAGACATGGTTGTGATAAGTGTTATGTGATAAGAGGATGTACCATTTCGAGGGACGTATCGCGCGCCGCGATGGATACTATATTTCGAGGGACGTGTCGCGCGCCGCGACGAATACTATATTTCGAGGGACGTATCGCGCGCCGCGTGGTTATTATTATCGAGGGTCGTATCACGCGCCGCGATGGATGCATAGACAAATATGTCTTCCATGGGTCCCGGACTGAGAGACAGCGGGTGTGTATCACTAGGTCAGACATGCATTACTATACTTGACATTGCATTCCATTGCATTGCACATATTTATCATTAGTGAACTTGATATTGTGTTTTGCTGATCTCCAGAGTGCCTTTCTCTAGAACTTTGATTGGTGAATATTGAGCTTGTCGTTGAGGATATGTAATTGTTAGAGTGTTGTTGTTGAGTTGTGTGCTATGTGAATTATGAACTGTTAGGTTGGGCTGGTTTTAAGCAGGTTGTAGTCGTGGAGATTGTAATTGATGAATACTGAGCTTGTTGTTGAGAATATGTGATTGTTACAATGATGCTGTTGAGATATGTGCTATGTGAATTGTGAACTGTTAGGTTGGACTGATTTTATGCAGGTTGTAGTTATGGAGGTTCGGTTGGGGTGTAAGGAGTATCCGTATTCTATCCCCTTAGCTTGTGTTTAGAGGTTTACTTGTTGAGTACCGCGTGGTTTGGTACTCACCCCTTGCTACTACATTTTTTTTATAGGTCACTAGCTCGGACCTTTGTGATATATTCTCTTCCTTTCCGAGGCTTCTTGGAGATTTGTGAGGTAGCTGTTTGTCAACTCAACAGACCTTCTTACTCATGTTTATGATCTTGTTCTACTCTAGAAAAAATGTCATATGAGACTTGTGTTTTTCTTTTGAATCAGTTGTAATACTTTAGAGGCTTGTACACGTGACAACCAGATTTTGAGGGTATTTTTGAGTTGATTATGAAATTTCCGCATTTTATTGTAATGGTTGAGTTTTAGGCTGACTTGTCTTGGTGGGATAAGACGAGTGCCATCACCTCCATTTTTGGGTCGTGACATTAGGGATGATAAATTAGCCATTAAAAACATGATTTGCCTAATTTGTTCAAGTTTAAGCGAGTTAATAATATATATTTATTAATCGAATTTATTTTAATCTACTTAATTCCGCACATCTAAATTTGGGTTGATTAGAGCTAAAATATGTAATTCAGATTGGACCATTAAAAATCATATTATTATTTAAATTTGGGTTGATTAGAGCTAAAATATGTACTACAAAATATGGCAAACATAAATATATATTTAAAATAAATAGCTATAGTTTATTTTTTTTATGTTATATGGATATAACTACACAATAAATAGCAAAGTTAATAATAGGAAAGTTATTAAATATTAATTAGAAAAATTATTATTACAAGGATAATTAATTATGTCTAGCACATTTTATGTGATCAGATTTTCATTTTTATCCTCATTAATATATACTTTCTCTTTCATCAATATTACTATATCATATATTCTCAAATTTTCCTACCATATTCCTTCCAATTTATGATCTTTTTGATGATTCTAGGAGCAATTTTTGTGATTTGAATTCATCAAGTATCTTTTACGTAATTGCTTTTTTCTCTCTTTTTTATGAAGATTATATTTGTATCCATCTACATTTTCATCTATTTTTATAGGGGTTCAATTGAAGAATTATTTTATTTTCTCCATTGCAATGGTTATAGTTACAAAAAAAAAAATAGTAAAGGAAGAACATGAGCAAAAAGAGATTGAGGTTTGTGTGATTGTGATTTGAATTCATCAAGTATCTTTTACGTAATTGAAAAGATTGATTAGGCAATACAAGTATAATTGAATACATTAATACTATATTTTTATAAACAAATACATGAGTTAACACCAAACCTCAAGTATTACTGAAAAAACTTGACCAAAAAAAGATTGACGTTTGTTGTATTTATCAATTTTTATACAAGCGAATACTTATACACTTTTAGATACCTACACAATCTATTATTTTCCATTTTTCTTGTTTCTATTGTCCAATGTATCCATCTTTTGTTTAACAACAATGTATTCATATATATACTATATTGTATTCATTGTTTGAATAACAACAATGTATTCATTTTTCAAATTGTCGTGTTCATATGTTAATTGTCATACTTTACCTTGTTTTGATATATTAATACATTACGTTTTATAAATACTTGTATTCTTGATATATTAATACTTTAAGTCTTATAAATAGATATACCAATTTGAATTCAATGTATTCATATGGTACACAATTAATACATGTTCCTTATTTAGTTCATTGTAATTAAAACTGTATTAGTGTATAAATAGAAAATAAAACATATAAAGAAATACAGCTAGAAAAAGATATAAATTGTAGTTATTTTTTATAAATAACATATTTATAGCTATTGAACTTCAATAACCCTATAAATATAGTCATTTTTGTAAGTTGCTCTTATATATAGCCGCAAAAAATTAAAAATTTTATTTTCTTATTTATTTATTAAATAAAATATAAATTAAAAAATTAAAACTTGACAAGAATTTGTCATCAGGTTAAGATATGACTCATTGTTTAGTTTATTGTAATCCAACCCATCATAAAAAAATTTCACTTTGGACACTGCTAATTAAATTGCCCTTAATTTTTTAAAAAAATATTTAATCTAGGGAAAATGACATGATATACCCCTCAACTTTGTTATTTAGAGTTACTATACCCCTTGTTATGATAGTGGTTCATATATACCCCTATTGTTCCACAAATGACTTACGTATATCCCTACCGTTACAAAAGTGGCTCACATAAACCCCTACCGTTATAAAAGTAATAAAATTACTTTTTGATTTTTTTAAAAAAAAAATCATATAATTTGATCTTTTTCACACATAAATTATTTTTGACTTCTTTGATTATTATTATTTTTGTTTCTTATTTTTATTTTTTTTTCTTTCATTCTTTAATGTAATAATAAGAGAAATAAAAAGAACGAAGTGTCAATGGAAAAAGGGAAAAAAAGTAAGAAAAAATAAGAATTTAAAACCATTTTTTGCGGCTATGTCGTAATTTAGTTTTTATATTTGTAAAAAATTTGGCAAGTCTATGATAAATTTTACAAGAAAATAAGTGAAAAAATAAATTTGACCATCAAAATAATAAATTCAAATTAGCCATTGAACTAAAAAAGTAAAAAAATGTGTGAGAAAGATCAAATTGACCTCTAAATGGATTATTTATTTTAATAAAAAAGTAATTTAAAATTATTTTTTTCACTCCCATTAGAGGAAACGGGTATATGTGAGCCATTTGTATAACAACAGAGTATATATGAACCACTTTCATAACGAGGAGTATATTATTTCTAAATGACAAAGTTGAGGGGTATATTAGGTCCTTTTCCCTAAATATATTTTCTTGTTTTTCTTATTATTTTAAATTTTTTTCCTCATTTTTTTTCTTTCTTCTTCAAAAGTTTGTTGTCATTTCCATTGGAACTCCTCACTTTCAATGTTACTATTTTTAGCATAATTCTACCCTCCTTTTACTACTATAGTTTAACTCTCTTCAATTTTAAAATTTTATCTAACAATTTTTTTTTATATTTCGAACAATTTGATAAGTCCATTAGATTTCAAGATGAGTAGATGGTATCATGTATCTTTTTTATTCGAATTTCAATCAAGTTCTTTCAATTTTTAGGGAATTTTCAAAATGATCATTTCTAATTTTGAAGTTACATGAAAAAGAGATAAATTAATTGATGATACCTTCAAAGTTTTAAATTTTCTTAGAAAATAATTAGTTTTGTTATTAATAACTCAACAAAGTCTAGAAAATAATATAATTTTTCTAAAAAAAATTCACTGAGAAGAAAGGAAGTTGGTTGAAGAAGAAGAAGAAAAAAAATAAGGGAGGGACTCAACTTGAACGTGAGAGTAGGGGTGATGGTGGGAGGTGAAGAAAACGAAAGAGAGAAAAAAAGAAAAAAAAATTGGGGGGAGGGGGATGAGGTCAGCTTGAACATGGGGGTCGGAGGTGAAATGAAATTTACAAGAATTCAAAATTATAGTTTTTTTTTAAAAATAAGTCACAAAGTAAGAGAGAAAAAAAAAAAGATAAAGAAAAACTTAAAATAAAAAAATATTTTAAATTAAATAAACACGTTTCACGTAATGATTGGTGTGTGAGTTAACATACTTTTAAAATCTGGGACTGATCGAAAAATAATTTAATAATATCAGTTCAATTTTTTTTGGGGGGGGGGGGATAATAGAACGCTCACATAGTTAGTGTGTCTTTTTAAAAGTTCGAGACAATTTCAAGTATTACTTTATGTCTTTTCTCTACAAATTACAATAACATACTCTAGTATAATCTCACAAGTAGAGTATGAGGAAAATGACGTGTATGTAGACTTACTTTTCCTTGAGAAGGAAGCTCTTAATGTTTATTTAGGATTGGAAATTAATAACTTAAAAATAAAAGAAAAATGTTCTAACACCTTTTTCTCTTCATATGATAAGTCTTATAGCACAGTAACTCCAGATTTATGTGTCATTCCCCTAAACTCAAAGGAATTAGTTAACTTTAGTAGTACGTTAACAACAAAGAGCACACTTAGTTCATTTTTGGATCGCCTTAACATGTGGATGAAGCTTATGAAAGTATGTGACATCTTGTTCTCATTCCTATCAAAGAGTCTCATCATTCTCCTCACCTGAAACAATACATACATAGAAAAAAATCATCTGGTTGTTCCTCTTTTTGTGAAGATATGGAGAAAGAACGTACTTGGATGGCTCACTCATCCTTAAGGAAAAAAAAATAGTTGCACCATAAACCTTAACAAGATAATCCTCTTTGGGAGGTTGTGAAATAAAAGTGATAACAAATGTGATAGAATCTACTAATCGTAAAGGACGAGAAAAGATTTTAGTGGATGGATCTCAATTGTTGGGAGCCATCATGAAAAAGTTATGGTTGCACATGACTTTTTCTAGGTTAAATCTTGGGAACTTATCCAAATTGATAGTGAATTTTCAAGATGGTAGTGTTAGTGTCTCCATTTATTTCTGCAATCAAAAGTGTAATTATGTAATTCCATATATGCATCTACATGGAGTAGAAACAGGGAGGACAATATTGAATATTGAACAACATAGTGATATTTTATATATCTATTAAAATTATGGGGTTTAGATTCTCTAACAATATCTCCTTATCATTGAAGCAATCTCTAAAAGCTTATTTTTTGCATTTGATAGATATCTTATTTTACTTTTGTTTTCAATACAAGTGGTTATAATTGTAACTGAACTGAATTTGGTGTTAAAAAGAAAAAGAATAAAGTGACTTGTGCGTCTGATTCAAGATTTTACTAGTCTTCAATTGATATTTGACTTTTGTGTAAATCACTAATTAGATATATAGAAAAAACAAGTCAGAATCTTAGGGCCTTATATATTTAGGGAAAAAAAGTTTCAAAGATAATTATTTAAATTAAAAGAAAATTCACCGACTAACCTCTGTCTTTGTTTTTTGTAAGAAAAAGAAGAAGAGGCGCTAGTCTAAATGATCCAACAACACACATCAATAGCTTCTATTCCTTTTCCATTTATGTCTAATTTCGTGCATTCTTTCATTTCCTTTACCAGACACACCTCATCAGGGAAGGGATGAACCGTGCAACCTCAAGCTTCGACCAACAACTTTGGATGTAAATGGTACTCCAAACTCGTCTATACGGTGACTTGTCCCATATGTCCAACCAGGACATCAGTAATCTCATGTCCCAAGGCCATCAATAAATGTCTTTCTTCCTAGATCCCCTTGGGACCTAACAACCCTCACCACCAAGTTTATGCCACGGTTTCCAATGGGACAAGGCAACGCGCTAAAGCAGAAAAACAAAGAGTTAGAAGAATTACTAGCAACACTAGAAAAACAAATCACAATGGTCTATAAGTTGGAAAAGCCGATGACGAAGGAATTCAAAGGGATGACCAGAGAATCTAATTTAATAGTCTACCCAGCCGCTATACAAATTCACACAATTCTTGAGGAACCGCAAAGGCAAAGTGTTGCCCATAGTTTCTCTGAACCCTCTGAAGGATTCAAGGAAGGCCTCCCAACTTGAGAAGGGCAAGGGTAAAATAGAGACTCCAACAACTCATGTAATGCTAATAAACTTCAGAATCTGGAATGGTAGGGGGGCTAGCAACACCTCATTCAGAAGGCAATGCCAAACACTTGTTTGCATGCATAAACCTTCTATGATGGTTATCTTGGAAACAACAATGATTGACCATGCTAAGATCACCGAAGAACTGTGCTTTGATGCTCAGATCCAGTCGGTAACAGAAGGACTGTCTGGTGGAATAATGATCATATGGAAAGAGGATACAAGTTTGACAACATCTTTGTCACAACTCAGGGGATCCACGTCATGGTTAAGGTGAGCATGCAACCCAATCCTTGTTTTTTCTCAACAATTTATGCTAGCCTTAAATTTTAAATAAACACGTGTCACGTAATGATTAGTGTGTGATAACATATACTTTTAAAATCTGGGACATATTGAAAAATTATGTAATAATACTAGTTTAAAATTATTTGGAGGGGGGAGGGGGCGTAATAGAACACTCACATAGTTAATGCATATTTTTGAAAGTTCGAGACAACTTCAAGTGTTACTTTATGTCTTTTCTCTACAAATTACAACAACATACTCTAATATAATTCCATAGGTAGAGTATGAGGAAAGTGACGTGTATGTAGACTTACTTTTCCTTGAGAAGGAAGCTCTTAGCGTTTATTTAGGATTGGAAATCAATGACTTAAAAATAAAAGAAAAATGTTTTAACACTTTTTCTCTCTCTTCATATAATAAGTCTTATCGCACATTAACTCTAGATTTGTGTTTGTCTTTCCCCTAAACTCAAAGGAATTAGTTAACTTTAGTAGGACGTTAACAACAAGGAGCACACTTAGTTCATTTTTGGATCGCCTCAACATGTGGATGAAGCTTATGAAAGTACGTGACATCTTGTTCTCATTTCTATCAAAGAGTCTCATCATTCTCTTTACTTGAAACAATACATACATAGAAAACAAGTCATCTGGTTGTTCCTCTTTTTGTGAAGATATGGAGAAAGAACGTACTTGGATGGCTCACTTATCCTTAAGGTAAAAAAATAGTTGCACTATAAACCTTAATGACAAGATAATCCTCTTCGGGAGGTTGTGAAATAAAAGTGATAACAGATGTGATGGAATCTACTAATCGTAAAGGACGAGAAAAGGTTTTAGTGGATGGATCTCAATTGTTGGGAGTCATCATGAAAAAGTTATGGTTGCACATGACTTTTTCCAGGTTGAATCCTGGGAACTTATCCAAGTTGATAGTTAATTTTCAAGATGGTAGTGTTAGTGTCTCCATTTATTTCTGCAATCAAAAGTGTGAATCTGTAATTCCATATATGCATCTACATAGAGTAGAAACAGGGAGGACAATATTGAATATTGAACAACATAGTGATATTTTATATATCTATTAAAATTATGGAGTTTAGATTCTCTAACAATATCTCCTTATCGTCGAAGCAATCTCTAAAAGCTTATTTTTTGCATCTGATAAATATCTTATTTTACTTTTGTTTTCAATACAAGTGGTTATAATTGTAACTGAATTGAATTTGGTGTTAAGAAGAAAAAAGAATAAACTGATATTTGACTACAAGCGTTTGTTTCAAGATTTTACTAGTCTTCAATTGATATTTGACTTTTGTGTAATCCACTAATTAGATATATAGAAAAAACAAGTCATTATCTTAGGGCCTTATTAATTTAGGGAAAAGAGTTGCAAATATAATTATATAAATTAAAAGAAAAATCACCTACTAACCCCCGTTTCTCATTTTTTTGTAAGAAAAAGAGGAAGAGACAATAGTCTAAATGATCCAACAACACACATCAATAGCTTCACTTATTATTCCTTTTCCATTTATGTCTAATTTCGTGTATTCTTTCATTTCCTTTACTTGACACACCTCATCAGGGAAGGGATGAACCATGCAACCTCAAGCTTTGCCCAATAACTTTGGATGCATATGATATTTCAAACTCACCTACACAGGGACTTGTCCCACAAGTCCAGCTTGGACATCAGTAATCTCATGTCCCAAGACCATCAACAAATGTCTTTCTTCCATATCCCCTTGGAAGCTAACAATTCTCACCCTCAAGTTTATGCCATGGTTGCCAATGGGACAAGGCAACGAGGAGAGAAACCTTGGAGAGGTAACTCCTTCAGTGCTAGACGCGTTAAAGCAGAGTAACAAATAGTTAGAATAATTACTAGCAGCACTAGAAAAACAAACCACAAAGCTCTATCAGTTGGAAAAGTTGATGGAGAAGTAATTCAAAGGATGACTAAAGAATTTATTTAAATAGTCTGCCCAACCGCGATACAAAAATTGGCACAACTCTTGAGGAACCGCAAAGGTGAAGTGCCACCAGCAATTTCTCCGAACCCTCTGAAAGATTCAGAGAAGGCCTCCCAACTCGAGAAGGGGAAGGGTAAAATAGAAACTCCAACAACTCACGTAACGTTGATGAACTTCATAATTTGGAATGCTAGGGGGGGCTAACGACATCTCATTCAGAAGGTAGTGCCAAACACTTGTTCGAATGTATAAACCTTCCATGATAGTTATCTTAGAAACAATGATGACTGACCATGATGAGATGATCGAAGACCTGGGATTTGATGCTCAGATCCAGTCGGCAGCAGAAGGACTATCTGGTGGAATAATGATCATATGGAAATAGGATACACTCAAGTTTGGCAACATCATTGTCACAACTAAGGGGATCCATGTCATGGTTAAGTTAAGTACCCTACCTAATCTTGGGTTTTTCTCTACAATTTATGCTAGCCTTGACCATGCTGGTAGAACTACCTTGTGGGATAACCTTAATAGAATCTCCCAATTCTACCCAGGTGGCTGGTTCATTCGAAGAGATTTTCACGAAGTCCTCACTATTAGCGATAAATTTGGGGGCAGATCTATTAACAACAAAAAAACTAACTCACTTTGAAGTTTCCTCAACCATTGCAAATAATATATCTAGGGTTTAGAGTGAGCAAATACACCTGGTCTAATAAAAGATACAAATCTCGATCCAGCCTTATCGTGGAAAGGCTGGACAAGTGTATGGCTAACGACATTTGAATCCTGAACTACCCGAAATTTAATGTCACCCACCTCCCTTGAACCCACTCTAACCACTTCCCCCTTCTGATCAAGCATAGTAATGACTGGCCCAATAACCAGAACAATCCCCTTATTTGAGCCCTTGTGGTGTGGCCACCCCATTTTCCCTGATCTTGTTCACATCTCTTCCAACATCCCTAATTTCTTTACTAAGGCCATTGAACTCTTAAAAAAGTCCATGGAATGGAATAGACACACTTTTGGCAACATTTTTCACAAAATGAATAAAATCCTTGCTTGAATTGATGGTCTTCAAAGATCCCCCAGCTACATCTCTAGTAATTTCCTTCAAAACCTTAAGAAAGATCTCCTAAGGGAGTATGATTCAATTATAAAATTTAAGGAAGAATTTTGAAAAATCAAATCTAGGATTACTTGGCTTAGTGATGGTAACTCAAATATTAGATTCTTCCACATTTCTACCATCAACAAAAGACATAGAAACAAAATTCTCACCCTTAAAAATGACTTCGGGAACTAATTTTAGACCAAGACTCCATCAAAGATCATGTTACCCTCTTCTAGTCTAACATGCCAGTCACCTCTTATCTCCCACCAAGGCTAACTTCAGCATTGAGCCTACTGCCCTTACTTGTGACATGACCAACACCCTTGATAAACCTTAATAGAATCTGAAATAATAAATGTTATTAAAGGCTTCAAACCCTCCAAAGATGGAGGCCCTGATGGCCTATACATTTTCTTCTACTAGAAGTACTTGACAATGTATTTGATTTATGCAACCAAACCTCCATGGAATAAAATCCTCATGTGTCTAATCCTTAAATGTCAGAATGCTACTACACTGAAGAACTTCAGGCCTATTGGCCTGTGTAATACTGGCTACAAAATTGTTACCAATATCATTGCTAATAGAACTAAGCCCTACCTCCATACTATCATTGGACCCAGCTAAGCTAGCTTTCTCTCTAAGAAGATGGCCTCTAATAGTGTCATCATAGTCCAAGATTATACCTCCCAATTTAGGAAAATGAAAGGCACTAAGGCCAACATGCTCCTAAAAATTGACCTTGAAATAACCTTCGACGGACTGGAATGGTAAACTCCTCCCCCCCAAGCTCACCAAACTCATCATGTCCCACATCACCACCGCATCCATCTCTATCCTCTTCAATGGCTCCAAGATCAACTATTTCTACCATTCGAGAGGCATCAGACAAGGAGACGTCATCTCCCTGTACATCTTTATTATTTGCATGGAGAAACTTTCTAGGAACATTGATAAGATAGTCATACCAAAGTTTGGAATCCTATCACCATCTCCATCTTAGGACCCCCAAAATATCCCACATTTTCTTTGTGGACGATCTCACTCTTTCCTCCATTGCTAACAACCAAAGTTTCACCAAAATCATGCAAATCCTGAATGACTTCTGCAAGGTCTCGAGACAAAAAGTCAACTCTAGTAATCTAGGGTCCTTTTTTCCCAAAATAGTTCCACTAGCAACTCTAATACTTGCTCTTCCTTTCTAAGCATCCAAAACAACACTTCTTTTGGTAAGTACCTGGCTTTCCCATGCTTCACTCTAGACCTGTGAATGCTGACATCTAATTATAATTTATAACATGTAGAGAAAGGTAAACGACTAGAAAACTAAGTTTCTCAACATAACTAGGAGAACTGTATTGAAGAAAGTCTCTTTCATGTAATTTAATACATTTAGTTGCCTGCTAAAATCAACCAATCCATTAAGAGGATCCAAAGGAACTTCATTTGAGGAACCACCCCGAAAAAAAAAGAAGCTCCATCTTGTCGGCTGGGAAAATTGCAAGAAATAAAGATGAGGGGGTACTAGGGAACCATAAGAGCGAGATAAAAAATAAATTCTTGCACACGGGATTGGCCTGGAAAGCTTTCCAGCATCCAACAACCTTTGGGCCAAGATGTTATAATACAAATATTGCTACACCATGGTACTTGTAGTAAAAGAACCACCTCTAGAATCTTGAAATGTATTTCCCAGGGATGGAATATCTGCACTGCAAATGCCAAGTGGATTTTCAACAAAGGAAATAGAGTTAGATTCCTTGAAGACAACCGGATTGACAAATTTGGTCCTTTAAGAAGTATGCTCCATGACCTCTTAAACATAAATGAGGATCACAGGATGACAAACACCTTTTAAAATAATAGACAATAAAACTTTGAAAGCCTCTCATTTACCATTCCTGACACCATTACCCAAACCATCAAGGAGAGCCACCCAACTCTCCATTCTGACAGGGAAGATAAACTAATTTGGGGGATCAGAAGTAACAACATCTTCTCTACTAAAAGTGCATACTCTTCACTAGAGAAAAACAATTCCACCCCTATTCCAAACACCCTCCCTAAGTTTGGTTAGATATGGAAGCTTAGGATCCAAAACAAAATCAAAATATTCCCCTGACTCCTCCATCACAAAAGGTTTCGACTAACCAATACCTCCACAATATTAGCATAACTTTGGCGGTCAACTGCTTCTTCTGCAACAAAAATATGAAGGACATAGACCATATCTTCTTCCACTGCCCTTAAGTCATAACCTTTTGATGAAATCTATTCCTCCAAAGTACCTATACCACCGCCATATATACCACAACCATAAACTCCGACAACATGCTCACTACTTGGAACCCCCTTATATAGCAAGAATTTCAATCGTCTAATCCCATGGGACACGATCATCCTTTTGCATGTGGAACATTTGGATCAACAAAAACAATAATGTGTTCAACAAGAACAATAACCTATATATGTTTTGAAAAAATAGGCTTCACAAAGTTTAACTTTAGAAAAGAATGTTCATACATTTTACCTAAAATTTAGGGGAGATGATTGAACTTCATAACCATATATATGCATGAATTTCGAAAAAGGATGTGTTTGGTATGAAGGAGAATATTTTTTTTTTCTTTTTGAAAAATAAGTTTGTTTCTTACTTATTTTCTTGTGTTTGGTAAATAAGCAAGAAAAATTATTTCATGATCATTTATTTGTACGAAAATTATCTCAAAAGCATTTATATCTCAAGAAAAATCATGCAACAACTAAATACGTATGTTAATAAGGGAAAAATTATCCATATATATATATATATATATATATATATATATATATATATATATATATATATATATATATATATATATATATATATATATATATATATATATATATATATATATATATATATATATATATATATATATATATATATATATATATATATATATATATATATATATATATATATATATATATATATATATATATATATATATATATATATATATATATATATATATATATATATATATATATATATATATATATATATATATATATATATATATATATATATATATATATATATATATATATATATATATATATATATATATATATATATATATATATATATATATATATATATATATATATATATATATATATATATATATATATATATATATATATATATATATATATATATATATATATATATATATATATATATATATATATATATATATATATATATATATATATATATATATATATATATATATATATATATATATATATATATATATATATATATATATATATATATATATATATATATATATATATATATATATATATATATATATATATATATGTTTAAGATACTATATTACGTCCTATAAACCTATTAATTAATAATTAGTAATAACATAATTATTACGACCGATAACATATATGATTCAATTAATATTTAATAATTATTTAAAAAAATGTTAATTAATTTTTTAAAAGATACGAGAAAAGACATAAAGTGACACCTGAACTTGTCCCAAATTTTCAAAAAGACAGCTTAACTATGCTGTCACGACCCGAGCCTACAACCTGAACGTGGCCGGTACTTGAGAACCATTGCTGGTCCCCAAGCGAACCCTCATCCTGGCTGACTACAAGCAGAAGACTAACTCAAGCATACAAAGCTTAAAACTAAATAAAAATTCATGAAACTGAAATACAAAGCTTTAACTCAAATGAAAAACTCTCAATAAAATAAATTATTCAACTCGCTATAAAATAGACAACTTAAGTCTTTAAAACATTTAATAAAATAAATAAACAGACTTTTGAAACTCTACTGTCTATCTATGAAGCCTCTAAATGACAAAGATGGAAATCGGGACAAGACCCACGACATTCTAACAACTGAATATAACTAGAAAGTACAAGTGGAACCCTCTAAAAGCAAGGAGGCTCACCATAGCTAACTCGAACTGCATGTGGTATCAACGAAGCACCTGTTGATGACCCTGAATACATGTATCTACATTATGAAACGATGCAGGCCAAATGGCTCAGTACATGGAATGTACGAGCATGTAAGGTGAATTCTAAAGCATAACATAAGCTTGAACTTGATAAAAAGGAACCATACTTACCTCTTCTCAACTCACTCAACTAAACTCAACTCAAGAATAAGATACTCAACTCAAAGATAAGCTATTCAACTCAGTGAAATAAGACTGAACTCAATAATAAGATACTCGACTCTGGGTACTCAACTCTGGATACTCAATTATGGATACTCAACTCAATATAAAGCAACAATAAGAGATGCAATACATGAAACACTTTTAAAATAGTAGAAAACAACTCAATGTATTTAAGAATACAATATACTCAGTTTGTATGCAAGGATACAATATAAACTCTGTTTGTATATGAAAATACAAAATAAACTCTATGTATATAAAAATATAAAATATCTCTGTGGGAGTTTCTCTAACCGACAACCACCACTATGAGCCTAAGTGATGATACAACGTCTTACCCACGCTGCCAGAACTATCCTATACTTTGTCGTCATATAGAACACCTTAACTAAGTGGATCCACTAGTCTATGCTAAAAAACACTAATAATTCATCTAAAAAGTATGATTCTTTCTACCTAGTGGCGGACCCAGGATTTTCGCTCAGGGGGTTCAAAGTATAAAGAAGAAGTTCAGGTAGTAATGCAAGTGTGCGAACCCCCTCGGCATGCTCTTTGTACAGGAATCAGAAATATTTCATTGGTTCATAAAAGTAAAGACTAAACTAATCATAGAAGATACATTGATAAGAATTTTAGCAGATCGACTGTATTACATAAGTTAATTCCTAAAACGCGTTAAAATTAAAAGATGAAAAAGGAAGAGAGAGGGGGGAGAAAGATATTTACCTTATCATGCTAAATTTAACTTACTTTATTATACCATATTGAACATTTCTTTCTACTTTTATAATGCTCCATCGACCATTCTTAAAATTTCTTGTGTTTTTTACTTTTATTTTGTAATGTTTCACTTTAGTTTTCACTTTAAAAAAAATTTAAATTAGTTTCCATTCAATCACATATTACTATGAAAATCGTCAAGATTCTCTAAAAGTGTGTAAGAATAGAGTTAGTAATATTATAATGCATATTCAGAAGATAAATAAATAACATCCTCAATTTTTTAAGTTCATATAGTTCAATTTACTAGGTTGGTCATAATTTGTAAAAAAAAACAATAACGATAAATCAAATAAGTTTAGTTTTCATCCCTCTAAAATAGAATTAAAAATATAAAATAAATTTCATGAATTCTATAAACTAATATTTTTAAAAGGACGTTAACGATATTTAAGTTTCTTCATTAAATTACATCTAATTTACCCTTTTTATTTAATAAAATATATTTTTTTATCACAATTTCAAGTTAAATATAATTCATCATATTTATAAGATATTTTCAAGTTAGTATATGAAAATGAGTTACGTTGAAACAACATTAATAATAGATATAAAAATAATAAAAAATAAAACTAAAAAGAATGTGCCTAATAAATTTAAACAAAAACAAATCAAAAAGAAGAAATGAAATAAAAGGAAAAAATAATGAAAAAGAAGAAGAAGGTCTAAGCCCAAAAGCTTCATTTTCCAAAACATTAAAAAAATAGAGGGAAAATGTTGCCCAAGGGATTTGACCCCGCGACCTAGGGGCATATCTTGAACCACTTATCCACTGAGTCAAGTCTAGACTTTGTTTTCAGGGGGTTCATTTTAATATATATACCCATAGAATTAGAATTTGACGTTATATATATAGTGTAATTTTTTTATGAGGGGGTTCGGGTGAAACCTAGGGGGTTCACCTAGGTCCGCCCCTGTTTCTACTCATGATGGCTACATGGTTTATGGAGACTTGAGTTATCTGAACTCGTCCCCATATCGGTGCTCAATACTACTTCCAAAATATACTAGCTCATATGTTTAAAAACATAGCTTTTTCTGTGGTTTGAGATTATTACTCAAAAATCTTTCTCTTAAAAGAGATGTCACTCAAACTGCTCAAACTTCTTTGGAAATCTCAGCTACCTCCCCTTTTAAATGTGAAAACATATACTCTTTGGAATATTACTTAGTTCCCATATATCATTTTAAAGAAAATGAACTCAACTCTGCTATTTCTCAAAAACATTTTAAAATCATATTAAAATATGATCATTGATGACTCGGGAAGTCATACTGCATAAACATTGATGGTATATCTAGACACCATATTGCTCATACATTGATGACATACTCGATTGTCATACTAATCATGTTTTAGAAAACTCTTTTCTCAAAACTCATCTTTACTTTCTCAAAACTCAGTTTAAGAACTCAAGTGTTGGCTTTAAAAAGCTTTTTAAAAATTTATAACTCAAATCATAGGGTTCATGTGGAATTATGAACATGAACGACTCAACTCAGGGATCTTAATAGAAATAAGAACCTCAGGACTCAGAACTCAAGACTCAATGATACTACTCATCTCTAGACTGCTCAAATCATAGGGTTCATGCGGAATTATGGGCATGAACAACACAACTCCTGGGCTTCATGGGAACATGTAGTAGTCCCATGATTAGGAATATAATCTCAAAAGGGTTAAGAACTCAATACTCAAGACTTAGAACTTGAAGATACTACTCATGTCAAAAATACTCAACTTATGGAGTTCATGCGGAATTTATGGACATGAACGACGCGACTCGAGGGTCTAAATTACAATATGAAACTTATATATACGACTCTTCTCATTCTCATACTTACTTCCTCAAAACTTAGCTTGAATTCAAATCGACTTATCTCAAGGATACTCAAATCTAGGGGTAGAATCCTAGATTTCTCTTTTACTGATTTGAAAGAAGATAAGTGTGAGGATGAACTAGTCCAACACTTTGATAGCCTTACATACCTGGAAGAACAAGTTTCTTGACGAATCTTGAAGAAGAACTTGATTAGAAACCTTGAAACCCTAGCTTGAAGGTAAACGATCAAGAAAACGTTTCTTTAGATTTTTGAATTAGTTTCTTGAAACTCTAGGCCAAGATTTATGAATTTCATTAGTGATTCATAATTGTATGGAGGAACTTGAGTTGAAAAAATGGAATTCTTGGAGAAAGACTTACCTTGAAGAAGAATCTTGATAAGATTGAAAGAATCTTGAATGGAGTGTTCTACTTTGATTTTTCCTTAGGGTTTTACCCTAAGGTTTGAGAGAGAAGAGAATGATGGACTAAAAGATGAAAATCTGATTGTTTTGAGCCTTTTATTAGTCAAGAAATTTGTTTAGGGTTTTCTTGGAGGTAAAAAAATAAAAACAACACTTTTTAATGTTTTCCCGTTGGCTAAATTCGTAACAACACTATAGGTTACTAAAATAGTCATAACTTTTTACTCAGAAATTGGATTGACGCAAAATTGGAGGCGTTGGAAAGTAGATTCAAATACCTTTAATTGGATAGGTTATGGCTCATGTAACTCTTTATATTCTAAGATATATGGTCATTTGAAGTTGATCCATGTAGAATCTTACATCAAAAATTTAATCGATATGGAAACTTCAAGAACACTTATCAAGAACTTAAATCCTTAAATTTCAAGAACGAAATTACGCTGGATAAATCATGATTGGCGTGTAGGTGAACGAAACCAACACTATGGAAGTTTACATATCTCTTAGGGTTCAAACTCATGGCGGAAATCCGCAACAAAACTCAAAAACCTCGACGAACACCTTGATCCTCTCCTCTTTTCTCTTCTTGAACTCTCAACTAAAACCCTACTAAAATGAAATAAATATGATTTGGTAAGGAAAAGACCAAAATACCCCCTCATTATTTTCGGGTAACTTTCCTTAACTGGACAACTTAACTTCAAAAGGGAATATCTCACTCATCCGAACTCAAAACTTAGCAAACTCGGTGGAGTTGGAAAGATAATTCAAGGACCTTTCATTAGCTATCTTGTATCCCACCTAAGTCATCCTGTACTGAGAGTTATGGTCATTTGAAGTTGACCCAAAACTCATAACTTAAGCATAACTTGCAAAATTTCAGATTTTGCTATTTCCAATTTAGTTCCTTTTGGAACTCAAGATGCTACATCTAGTGACCTTAACACTTAAGAAATTTTTAATTCCTTGGTAAAATCTCACTCACTACGAAGAACGGGATGTTACATATGCGGACGTCCTATTACTCCACTAAACAATCCTGAACTGATATTATTACATCATTTTTTGTCCACCTTACATAGAGAGTGTGTGCACTCTCTCAAAGAGAGTGAGCAACCTAAAATAACTAATATAATTTTATTTTTACAAGTATTTTATTAGTATAAAATAGGGAAAAGGGTCTGAAAAGTACTTCAACTTTGGCCGAAATTGCTGTTACGATACCAAACTTTATGGAGGACCTTTTACCACCCTGCACAATTTAATAGTGTATTTTAAAGGTATATATGTGCCCACGTGGATACATTACTATTTATAATGATGCAATATTTATGATGTCCACGTGGGCACATATATACCTTTTTTACTACTATTCGTTTTACTCTCTTTAATTTTAAAACTTTATCTAAATATTTTCTTACATTTTGATCAATTTGATAAACCCATTAGATTTCAAGATGATTAGGAGGTACCATATAGTTTTTTTATCTGATTTCAATTAAGTTCTATCAATTTTCGGGGAATTCATTGATTTTAGAAAAAATATCATTTCTAATTTTGAAGTTCTATGAAAGGAGTAATTGATGATACCTTCAAAATTTTAAATTTTCTTAGAAAAATAATTAGTTTTGTCATCAATAATTCAATAGAGTCTAGAAAATAGTATGATTTCTTTTTTACAAAAAAATCACTGAAATAAAGAATTTGATTGGAGAAGAAGAAGAAAAGGAAAAGAAAGAAAGGGGAGAGGGGTTCAACTTGACGTGAGGGGTGGGGTGAGGGTGGGAGGTGAAGAAAAATAAAGTAAATGGAGGGATGAATCAACTTGAAAGTGGGGGTGGAAGATGAAGTGGAATTTAAGATGAAATCAAAATTAAAATAAATCAAAAATTAAGAGAGGGAGGGAGGGAGGGAGAGAGAGAGAAATAAAGAAAAAACACAAAATGATTTTTTTATATATTTAATTAAATTAACACGTGTCATGTAATGATTGGTGTGTGAATACACACTTGATTCTTAAAATTTGATAAAAAAATGATATAATAATATCAGTTCATAATTGTTTAGTGGGGTAATAGGACAGTTATAAAGTTAAAGTTTATTTTTGAAAATTCGAGACAACTTCAGTGGTGATTTTATGTCTTTTCTCAAAAGATAAACAATCAAAGGCACATATATCGCCTATTGGCTCTAGCAACAATTGAAAAATACTCCCCTCGATTTACATTTTCAGGTTTATTATATTAAAAAAAAAATTCACGTCCATTCTGTTACTTTTAAAAAGGCACATACGTGGTTATGAGAAATAGATACACATATAAGCATACTAGATGGAGGAGGCCCATGGCAAGCACGGGCCCAATAGTCAAATTAATATTGAACCAGCTATGGAGTTATTATGCTTGTAAAAATATTAATATTAATGAATCTAGGGTGACAACTTCTGCAGAAGATGATTAATATCATATACTATTAGAAATATTCAAAATATGTACAACAAACATCAGTATGGTGTCGACTTGAACGATCTGCAAATACTAACTAATGTAATACACCCAAAAAATATAGCAGATGTTTCAATTTTGACATATAAGATTACTATGTCATTGTTTATCATATGTAAAGGACGTTGGAGTTCGCTTCTTAGTAGCTAATCTTCTGCATTCAAAAAACCATAGCATAGGAAGTTGTTGGGAGTTCCTGAGAAAATTGTGTAATGTTAGTAAATTCACAAAGTTGAGGTGGTTGATGATGGAAGTGAAACTGTTTGAAAAGTGACATATGACACAAAAATGTGGGATAAAGCATTACCTGGAAAGCTAAATAATGAAGGCATCCCAAGAAGTTAAATAACCGATTCATTTCATTCTCCCTATTGAGAAAACTTGTACCGACTGAGAATCCAAAAACTTCATTAAGCAAAAGTCACAAAATCAAGTAAGGGAGTTCTTGCAATTAGACAGTTTAAAGTCTGTAAGAAACTGAAAATATAGTAACACATAGCAAAACAATTTAAATCTTAGAATCCCTCAAAACGGAAGAAAAAGTTCAAAACTTTATCCTCCAAACTGGCACCTTTTTAGCACAGAAACTGGAAATGAGCAAATGGTAACTTCAAAAAGAGCAAAATATGGTCAATTAACACCCCAGCGACACCAAAAATAAAGGAGGTAAACTTTAGAAAGACTGAAATTTTCTTTAAATTTACTCAAGCATTTACTCTTCCAACTTCATCAACATTGATGAGAACAAATTCATTTCTATTAATCAGGTTATAGAGACATGATCAAATAAATCTTGATATGATGTTATATTTCAGAAAATTCATTTACAAAGCAAATAAGTCTTGATACATCGTCATGTGAAGGAGGGAAAAAAGAGCTAATCACCCACAATGAGTAGAACTTTTAAGGTAAATTTATATGCCCATTAGGTATCAAATAGAAAGAAAGTCATGAAATCGATAAAAGTGATAGATTCTCCATTGAATCTCTGTGTGATCAGCATGTTCAAATGATCAGCTCTGTAATTATTATAATAGAGGTCTATCATTCTTGGAACCAAGTTAGGTGTTTGAAAGTATAGATGCTCCATAAGTGTATTGGATTGTTAGTATGGTAATAGTTCACAATTCATTTCCATAAAAAAAAAGACATTTGAATGCTTTATAACTTCACAAATCACTGCCCAAAGAAGTGGTCTGAACTCCAAAGTAATCAAGCTGCTCAATTGTTAGAACTAAAATAATCTAATCCAGATTCTTGATTCTCCATGCTTTCCTTCCTATAAAGGAATTTAATTACATCACTAACCCAACTCAGAACCATCAAAATCCAACACAATTCAAAAAAATTGAAATCCCAGATGAATCATAACTTTGAAGGGAAAAAATGTATTGACAAAGTAAACTAATTGGGTTGTAAATGCTCCAATAGTATCAAATATTTGGATTGCATTTATGTATGTCTTTTGGATGGAAGTTGTGTTGCTTTATGGTGATTTTCATAGGAATTGTTGATGTTTATATAATATATTTTTTGTAGTTTGAATAGCTTACAGGAAAGTTTATTCCAAAAATAAATGTGAAAGTCAGATGTAGACTGACCTTTTACACTTTTTTTGTTGGTATGGATGGTTCAAATTTCAGCCTCCCATTTGAAGAACCAGTTGCAAGAGTTGTTGCCATCACCTCTACCTCACTTTTTCCCAAAGGCCTGATCTTTTTGAAATTCCTGTCAGTAGTGCTGGACGGAAGAGTCTATTCCTTTTTCACGTAGGAAAGAATGGACAAAGTTGTATGTGTGTTATTTAAGCTGCCCCAAGATGACTTTCTTAGCTAAATTTGAAATAGTTTGTTCGACAACATCTCATGGACATGATTAACAGACAATGATTGCCTCTGTAAATGTAACGATATTGAGAAACTCTTTAGAAATAAGCATATATGCTAAACTGTTTCTGATCAAGATATATGGTGTAGCGATAATAGACGTGTAGAAATAGCCATCGGGAATGAGAGATCACCTTAGCGCAAGTTATGCCAAATATGTCTTCCATTGTCATGGAGAGTAATTTTTGTCCCAATTCACCAGAGATAGATGTTATGGCTGTAGCAGTATCATCAATAAGATCAATTTGAAAGATACACCTGAAATCATGGCAAGTTTAATATTTGTGTATGATATATGCTATATTTTGTACAAACTATAATTTACAAGCCAAAAGTATAGTACCGAGGCACTAATGTTGTTTTCCGATTGCATTTTGAACATTCAAAATCCTTTTTATCCTTTGTGCGCTTCTTCTGTTTGCAGCCTGAGCATTCAAGCACACAAAACTCTTGCAATTCATTTGATATTGCCATTTCTGTCTCAACATAGAAGAGTCTCATCTGTCAAAAAATATCATATACATAATATGTGCTAAATTACTCATAAATAAATATAATTTGTTTTTTTAATTTAGCCAAAGCTAGACAACCAGAAAATTAATAAGCATACTCTCAAATGGTCAACTTGAAGTATGACTTACAAAAGTTGGTGATGAAATTTCTGCAATAGAGATAATTTGTCGGCCGGCAGGAGTCACCACCATGGGAGGGGCAGATGAGCTTGTTGAGGTTTTTTCTGACGCACGACTTAACATCATTGTTTTGCTTCCTTTTACCCTATGGTTACACCTAATAATATGTTTAGTAGGTTCTTTAAATGCAAATTAAAGCTAGAGAATAATGATGAAATGTGAGTATCAGTTGATGAGTTCTACTGCCTGTGGGTAAGTAGGATCCACACGTATTGTGGAATTGAACCTAGTCTGCAGTGACAATCATGTATAACATTTTGTTATTTTCTAAAATTATGTTGGTAAAAAGTTTAGCGCGATTGTACCTTGATAAGTAGATATTCCTATACTTCTTCCTAGGGGTGTTCATGGTTTGGATAAAAATCGATCCAAATCGAAAAACCAAATCAAACCAATTAAATGAATCGATTTAATTTGGATTTTGATTTGGTTTGGTTTTAGATTGTTAAGAACCGATAGTCATTGGTTTGGTTATGGTTTTGTTCAAAAAAAATCGAAGAAATAACTGAACCGAACCAACAAGTTATATACCTAAATTTTATTATTATACATACATAATATATTATATTCATAAACAATTTTAAAGATTTTATATATGTTTCATCAAAATTTATTTATAATTTACTTATGAAAGAAAAAATGTCCAAGGTGAGAACATTTTTCTTATTGGTTTCATGTATATGAGTGTCTATGGAAATTCATCGTGGGACTGAAAATGTCATTGTCTCTTCCTTCTACGCCAAAATAGTGAATTTTGAAGTTTTATTCAGTAAATTCAATGATCCAAAGTTCTGTAATGGCAGTCATTCTAACTATTTTTTCATTTGAATGGATTGTTGTCACTTTTTTCACGTTTTAAATGAATTGTTTCTTTTATTTTTATGTATGGTTAATAACCGAATAACCGAACCAAACCAAACCAAAATCGAAAACAACCAAACCGATAAATGTATATTATATTTGGTTTGGTTTGGTTTGATAATTTTAAAACCGATTAAGTTGATTTGATTTTGGTTTTGACCAATAATCGACCCAAACCTACCCGTGAACACCCCCACTCCTTCCAATGATTACAATAAGATCTGCATCTGTTTCCATTTTAGCTTCAATTTCATTTCCTTCTATTTCTCCAAAATCCTCCCATAGAGTGAGGAAAAATGATTTTTCCTGTGAGCGTGAGGAGAGAAGATTAAATACCACGATAACGACCAGACTATAACTGATGATTCAATCAAACAAAAAAAATAAAATGTTTACTTACTCAAAATCTTTTCATAAAATGAGAAAATATAAGGTGAAATGTTATACTTACTGATTGTCACAAATGGTAATTTCTCGACACTTATGATGACTGCGACCTGCATATTTTTGAGGACCATAACGAAGAGCGATTGCCAGTATATCTGCTTATATAATACATAATGAAATGTTATAAGTGTGTATTAGTAAACATGTATATTTTAGCATGATAATAGCTATTAGGATCAATATACCAATTTCAGCAGTAGAATCACCATCTTATGAGGAATACGGTCAAAAGTTGTAATATTTAGCTTGGTTGGTGGTGGAAGTTGTTTCTCAAGTTCGTTAGATGATTTGACATGTTCAATTATTGTTTATTTGTCAAGAACCCAGTAAATTTTTTGTATTGGCTTGCTGTATGAAGTTGGTGAGACTTTAACTCTTGCGGTAGAGATGAGATAAGTATCCCTGAGTGTAAGCTTATCTGCATACTGTTTAATTTCGTCAGCATACATAACTGCCTTAATGTGACATTCCTGAAAATAAGAGTTTTAGAAAGCTGAGATTATACTACTCAACAATGCAAATAAAGTCTAACTCTAAGCACTTATCAATAGGAAAACCGAGGAAAAATGTTCAGCATAGGTAAAAAGAAAAAGAAGAATATTCATGAGATAAAATATAATGAACTCACCTCTTCATTTTTCAAAATCAAATTTTGGAATCTACATTTCTTGTCATAACTTTGCAAATCCAATCTCGTGTGCCTAATGCTATTCGGTCGATGTTCAATCTTAGTACCATGTCTGTATGGAATATATTTAACCAAATAATAGTATCTGCAGGATAACATCACTATTGAGTCAAAGTTCTTTCTTTTTTGTGGTTGCATGAACATGGGCGATTAAATTAGGAACATGCAAGGACATAATTACCCTCCACATACTCAAAAATCAGAAAATGTAATGAAAACACAATATGAATACTTCAAATCAAATTAGGAACATGCAAGAACATAATTGTCCCTAACATACTGAAACATTAAAAATATAATAAATACCCCCAAATCTGTCTGTTGAGTAATAAAATTGGAATGTAAAGTAAAAATAACAACTCTAATTTTGTCCCATTTTGATTTTCTCCTTTGGTGACTATTGAGCATATGCGAATTGATACAGGATAACTGATGCAATACAAGTTGGTTAGAGTTAGTTAAAATTGTTCATATTTCTCATGAGTTAGTTAGACGTTTGGTTACTTAAATTAACCATAGTTAGATGAGGTGGTTATCATATAGGATCACTATATATACATATGTACAGTTAGTTGAGTAGAGTAAGTCATTGTAAAAACATTTTCTCTCTAATTCAATATTCAATTTTCTCTCTGCAATGTCTTCAATTTCTCTCTAAATCTTGAAGTTTCCAACTAGAATTGTGAATCTAATTGTAAATTCAACATGGTATCAGAGCAGGGCCCGTCTCACCCGATGTTGGGGCCCCCAAAATCAAAATTGTCCACGCACCAGATGCTAAGCACTGGGCGTGAGGTGGGGTGTTAAAGAATGACAAAAGTCCCACATCGGTGGTTAATGAGATGGGTGGACTCCTTATAAGGCTTGGGCAATCCTCCTCCCTTTGAGCTAGCTTTTGGGGTGTGAGTTAGGCCTAAGACCTAATTTAACAGTGACAACCAAAATCTACAAGAAAAATTGAAAATGGGAAGAGGAAAAACAGGAAAAGGAGAAAAAATATCAGAGAAAGGAAGCAAAAGTTTTTCTTGAATGGAAGCATAATAAATTTGTGCTTTATGAGTAATAAATATATATAATACAAAGAAAACGTGTCATAGTATAAGTACATGTGTCTTCTTAAAACTTGATGGGGGTTTTGATAGCCAATGAAATTGTGCCAAAAAAGAGAGAAAAATATTATATTTCATAGTAAAATTTGAACCGGCTTTGGTCTAATTATTTAGTGATGTGTCTTCTGAAAATTTGATGGGTTTTGAAAGCGAATGGAATTGTGCCAAAAAAGAGAAAAAGTTATTACATTTGACAGTATAATTTGAACAACATTTGGTCCAATTTTTTTTTTTTGAACTCCATAATTACATAACTTATGATTTTCAAATGTTATTCACAATATAATTTGAACAGCTTTTGGTCCAAGTTTTTTTTTGAACTCCATAATTACATAACTTATGATTTTCAAATGTTATTCACAATATAATTTGAACAGCTTTTGGTCCAAGTTTTTTTTTGAACTCCATAATTACATAACTTATGATTTTCAGATGTTATTCGTAGTACAATTTGAACAGCCTTTGGTCCAAGTGCTTGTTCATCCTTTAGAAGTCTCCTAAAATTAATGGTAAAATTACATAATTGTACGTGTTAGTCCTTTAAAAGTGCTATTTAGAATAATATTATGAGTCTATTGATTGAACTTGTATTTATCCAAATAGTGCTTTTGTTGTGTAATTTTTTACATTCTTAGTAAAATTGCGATACTTTAATTATCAAATTAGCTCTTGATAAAAGCAAACATATTGAGATAAAAGAGAGTAAAATATAATGTTAGTTATCACGTCAAAAGCCAAATAAATACTTTTGGATCCTGAATATTTATTTCTGATTAGGCTCTAAATGATTAATATATTCGTTTCTTTAAAGATTGAAGCAGAAGTAAACTACAGATTAATTTTTACAAAAACTGACAAGAAAATAATATGGACATATATAACTCAATTAATATATATATAGGTCCAGGTACAAATATATATATTCAAACCTTAAATATATTAAAATCTTTACGATACACAACGATTTTGTAATTTACACCTAGCTAGTTAAAAGAAAAAGAATAAACCTATATAAAATTCACACCAAATAATTTGATTTAATTTATGTGGCTTTGAATGACTTAGAAGAGGTCAAGTCCTTGGAACTAGTCGGAGATAGTTCACCGCCGGCAGGTATGTCGGCGAGCGCGGCGGCCATCCGGCGAATGCTGACGGAACGAGCTGTTTTGAAGCTGTAAGATCTTTGTGTCTTGGAGAATACATTTGAAGACTTTGATAAAATCAAATAAACCAAAGCTTGGACCAAAATAAAGAGACCTATTTTTACCAACATATTTTCATCAATTTCCATATTTTTAGAGCTACTAATATATGTATGAATTTGAAGATAGTTGAATTTGGAAGAGGAAATTTTAGAATTTTTGAGAAAATGATATGTTGGAGACTTGTATATATAGATTGGGAAAAGAAAAAAAAAAGAGGAGTTGAAGCGTGTTACTTTCAAATTAGGGGACAATTTGGTTTTGTCTTTGACACGTTAAAGTAGTACCTTATCAAGCAAACTAAAAGGCTGCATGGAATTTTTCCTACGAATTTAAGTACTCAATACACTTCTAGTCTGTCATATATGTGGAGTCAAAGTTTCTAATTTATGGATTCTGAATCATAATTATTTTTGTTTATTGGAGTATTGATATATTATTTATATCCTATCGAATAATTTTTTTAATATAAATATAAATATTGGGTTCTGCTGAATTTATAGTGGAAGGACTGCTGGCGGGTCACCCATGCAGTTCTAGATCTCAAATCATGATATATTATACGTCTTCCTCTGTTTCATTTTACTTCGCCTATATTGAGTTGATACTCACCTTATTAAGAAAGTAGGTATTTATTAGGAGTTCATTTTATTAAATAATAAATTTATGATTTAGAAATCTAAATTTTACTATTATGATAATATATATTGAAGAAAACAATAATTTTTTCTTGATGTGTTAAAATAGACAAGTTAAAAAATAATCTATTTTTAATATAAGAATCAAATAAAATGAAATGAATCGACTATTGATTAATTAAAAAAGAAACATGTGTATTTATTAATGTGTGTTAACTCGAGGAAGCATTAGTATAAGTTTTAATTTGTACACTTATAGAATTTGTTAATTCAGGCTATAAGTGAATTGTATTTACTAGATCTATTATATATACATTAAAAAAAAAAAAAAAACTTCAAATATGAATACCGAGAAACAAAATATAGTGAGCAATAATGTGAGATGAACATGTCCAAAAGAGGATTCTGGAAGATTCATCTGGTACATAACCTATTTTCAACGATTTGGAAAATTAAATGTTAATTTTCTCTTAGACATTTGGCCCCCCTGTTGAACCACATAGTACTACAGTAGTACTATTTATCGCAATAATTATCAACATGATCATATCCAATATTCTAGAAAAAGGTTCAAAATTGACCATATTTTTGAAGAACTGAAAAAAAAAAAATCAATTTCACAAATTTATGTTGGTGGTGGGAAACATGAGCTCCTTGATATTGATAAAATAAATAAACAAAATGTTTGAACGGGAAATCAAGTAATTATTTCCATGAAATAGGATATGCTTGACCATCACAATTGATTAATAACAGAAAGGTCCTTAATAAAATAGAATAAAACACTTTAAAACAATCATATGTTGCTTTAACGCCTAAATTGCGTCATTATTTAAAATTATTGCGTAGCAATCAACTTACGTGTTATCTATGTAGAAAATTATCACGTGAACTTAGTTATGGACACGTATGTATTATTATATATTACGTATACTTAACTTAAAACTGCCTGACTTAGCTTTAACAAGTGGATAAAATGAAAGCTTTCATGAATTTCGTGACCATCAAGATGAGTCATATTTTAGGCTAGCTGCTGCTAGTTTTTTAAGCTTAAGATTTAATCATCTAATTTTACTTTTTAATACTAATTGTATGGGTGTTAGAAGAGGAGTTGGTATCATCAGATTGATAAACATATTAATTGTAAATTGTAAAATAAAAATTACTTTGATTAAATAAATAGGCATGGACGTACCTAACTTTTCAAAAGTATATTTTATTAATTAAGGGTTCATAACACATGACATGCTCTAGCTACCTCAAGTTCTATGAAATTGAGTGTAACTGTTATAAAATATGGGTGAAAATTGACAAATTTATAGTGTCAAATTGATGGTCGAGTCAAGTACTTTAGAAACATAAAATGAATCATTGAGGTACAGGTTGGAGCTGGACGAGGTAGGATAAGGGAATACGTAGTCAGGGTGGTGGGATAAAATAAACTTTTTGAAAAATGCGAAAAAAAGGACGGATCAAAATTTAGCAGGTCAAGGCGTAGTTGTTAAGAAGTCCCACATCGATAGACAGATGGGAAATTGGTCTCCTTATATGGACTTGGATAAACCTCTCCTCAGGAGCTAGCCTTTGCGATTGAGCTAGGCTCATGTGTCATATCTTTACATGGTATCAGAGTCAGATTCATCCCATTTTATTGTTCACCGATGCTGGGGCCCCATTTAGAAGTGTTCATGTTTCAATTGAGATCTGGACATGCGGGGAAATGTTAAAAAGTCTCACATCGATAGAGGGATGAGAAATCAGTCTCCTTATATGGACTTGGACAAACCTTAACCTATCCTAACCCACCCATAGACATTCCATCTAGTTAGTAGTTGAGCAATGACACTTGTAGGGTCGTGATTGAGCCATCATTTATCTTCCCTTGTGATAGTAGTGTTAAAGTAGCTTTCGTCCACGGCATATTAATTTGTTAGATTAGACAAAAGCATCAACAACTACAAGTAGGACACACCAATCCAATTTTAAATGATTTAATAAGTCGTGTTACATATAAATCCAACTTTTGAATTATTTCATCTATTTCAAAATCATTCACGTTTTTCACTTCTTCAGAATATTTAAATAAGTGAAGTTGATAATTATGTTCTAATATTTTCTTTTTTTATTATTACAAGAAAATTGCCTAGATATCTCAAAGTTAAATTCCAACCACTATGCTCAAGTATAAGTCCATTTAGTTTTGTTCCAACCATGATGAATCTTACTAGAGATCTGTCACGAGCAATCGAATTTATGAAAATGTGAAAAAAAAATCAGTTAAAGAGACATGTGTTTGTAAGTCGTTGTAGCGTGTTGCTCTATATATATTGGTTGATGTAGTGCATACAAACTTATCCGAACACCAATATCATAAATATATTTTAAAATCGAGAAAAGTTACAACGTATATAATTCAACAAGCATGTAATTAAGAATTTCTAAAGACAAATCAATCCAAGTCCAATATAATTTTGATCTGAAAGTTTTATTGCAACACCACCAAAAGGATAGATAGAGACAATAATTACCATGTAACAAGACGAATTTTCGTTATAGGTACCTTATGACATATGCTAAAAAGCTTTAAAATCTTTAGAAGACCAACCCAAATTAATCAATAGTTATGGGTAGGGGTGTACATGATCGGGTTGGTTCGGATTTTTTAAATATCAAACCAAACCATTTGTGTAAAAATTTTAAATTTATAAACCAAACCAAACTAACAAAATGTGGGATTTTTTCAGGTTTTTCAACCTCAGGTTGGTTCGGGTTTTTCAAATACCAAACCAAACCATTGTGTCGAATTTTAAAATTTATAAATCAAACCAAACTAATAAACCTCGGATTTTTTCAAAATTTTGGACTTTTTCGTTAAAATTTGCATACAAACGTATAATTAACTTGTGCACCAAATATTTCTTTAGTCCAACCAAAATACAATTATCTAAG
>NW_006239212.1:369389-385763 GCF_000226075.1 Solanum tuberosum | reverse complement strand
AATAATAATGAAATCATCATATAAAATAAATATTGCAAAGTCATAATGAAAATTATCATAATTTAAAAGTACTAAATCATGCTAAAATAAGTTTAATAAGTATTAGTTACATTACTAAATATTTAAGGAAAATTAAAATTAGATTGTGTATTTTAATTGTCTAAACCAATGTAAAACTAAAGAACAAATATTCAATATTATTGTCATTCTTAGTGTTGAAGTGATTTTCTTTTTGCATTAGTATTAATTTGATTTTGATTTAAGTTTTATTATAATTATCAACATCTATGAACTATAATCACTCCAAGAAATTGCACTTTTAACGACCAATTCTTAACGAAGGGATATGAATCTGGTCGGTAAAAGTCTATTTATATCGACACCAAATTTTTTCCGTCGTTAAAGATCATTTTTTAATTTAATATTAATAACGAAATAATATCCTGATGTTAAAAAAATTAGTATCCCGATGTTAATTGTAATTAAAAATTAAAAGCGCTGGTCAAGTGAAATTATTTCCTTCTTTATTTTCTCAAATACATAATAATATTTCCCTCTTTATTTTGTTCAACCACACACGTCTCTCCACGCACCCACACCTCTCCTTCGTGAAAAACATACTCTATCGGTGAAGTTGGCGTTTCTGGTTTTATTGTGAGAATTATCAAGCAGTAAGCAAGACATCACCGATGAAGTTAGAAAAAAGCAAAACTTAGAGGAAATTGTGCAACACATGCTTCTCTCCCTTGTGTTAGAGTAAAATCAGCAAAACAGAGATACACAATTGTGCATATTTCCCAGATTTGTTAGAGGAAACTTAGTAGGTAGAGATACAGACGTCGCTCTATTCCAGCTTATAAAGAGGTAATTTGGGTCTCTTTGTTTTGATCCCAGAACAACAAAATGAGGTTGTGACCTTGTTGTGATTCATATTATTCGGATGCAATCTTGAAGTTCTGTTCTCTTCAAGGTAAAATTTTATTATTATAACTATGAATTGCTTTGTGAAATGCTTGGTTTTGCCCTATTTTGTATTTTCCCCAATTCTGAATTTGCACTATATGATTGATGATTCCATTTCGTTTTTTTTTTCTTTTTTTGGTGTCCATGCACTTGAGAGTATATTAGTTGTAAGCATATATGTTGTATGTACCAATGTGAGCGCTCTTGTTAGTATCATTGATTGACAATAAAACGAGGCGAGATAATGAAGAGTGATTTGCATCTCATTTTATAGAGAATGGACTGCAAGTTGAACTTGGAGGAAACTGATGTATTTTTACTTGCAGAGCAGTACGAAATAGGAATGGAAGTTCTCGTCTAATCACATAAACTGAATAAAATTATGAATGTGTACTTGAATCTTGTGTAATCTTTACAGTTAAGTGTGTCGCGAAACTGAAATAGAAATTGTCACCTAAGTTCCATGAAACTATAAGCTTGGTCTTAAATACTTTCAGAAGGATTGCACAATATCCATCATTAACGGAAGATAATCTGTTGTTTGCATCCACATTGCTGCTATAACAACTACCTGTTTTAGCAAAGAAAGATGAAACATTAGATTTGGTTTCATACGTAGTATTACAGGAATGAGGATTAAAAAGTACTATAATGTTATTTAACATTCACCTGGATTAGATCCTTCTTCGTGTACTGCCCTTGTAATGTTGAATCTACCATTTCAAATACTTTTTCTCTATTTGTCAACCTTGGAAGAACTTAATATAACAGAGAAAATTGATTCAGGCATTGTTTCAATTAAACCCCTGAATCTTGTATAGGGTAATAGTTTCACTGTTGATATTAACTTTTGTACACCGACAATATTATAAATAACTGCTATACTATCAGTTCATGCAGCATGCAGAAAGGCATGTAACATTCTAGAACTGGTGAAAATATTAATTAGTGTAACGTTTGGACTTGTGTAGGATTAGTTTCTGACCCATGAGACAAGCACATGTTCTCTAGTAGGCAGCTTTGTATTAATTGGTAAACGGCCTGTCAATAGCTCTAGAAGAACCTCACCATAGCTGTATACATCTGATTTTGTTGTAAGTTTTCCAGCTAAAGCATATTTGTCTTAAGAAATTAAGTTGGTTAATGATCACAAAATATTAAGACGTTAGCTATAGGTTGGAACAGCTGAGGCGAGGTGTGGAGGACCACATTTGGGGGATTTTTATTTTAGGAAAGTCATGTGCTTGCTTGCAACCGTTAATTTCTTAACAGAAAGTAACATAAGGATGAATCTTCCCATTTTGTAAATAGTTAAGGGATGTTTTTATTATAAGGATGTACCTTGAGTTTAGGCTATAGTTTAGGGATGATTTTAGTCAAAAATCTACTATTGTTTACTCATTTCTTGTGTTTGATAATATCCTTGAAAGTTGTAGTATTAATGATCTTTGTTGGTGATTAGTTTTTAATAAACAAATGATTTTTCTGTCGTTGGTGAACTTACAAATGGATTGTTTTTGTATTAGGTTTACATGAATCCAACAAAAATTCAGAACTCTGGAATGGCATCTATTGTCAATCCTAATAAGCATGCATACCTTTCACTTGGTGCCTTAGCAATTAGGGGACGAGGGGAAATGTTACAAGAGTAAGGGCTGAAAAAAGAATTCCAATTGACCAAAGTATGAACATTTAATGCATCAACATTATCAAAATGAGCCCATACAAAATAATATTACTGTACCTCCTGGTTTTGATCCAATTAAGAAAATGTTACCTGCTCTCCAGAAGTTCAAGTGATGCAAGATACTCAAACAAATGAAATAAGTATTTATTGTCTCAAATTGTTATCTTTGTTGTTTTTAGTTAAATGAAACTCTTGTTTATGTCTGAATTGAATTAATTTGCAGGTGCACGTGAATTTGATAAGGCAAAAAGAGTGAGAGGAACGAACATTTGTAAAAATGTAGCATGACTCAAAGCTGGAGAAAAGTTAATAAGTATCACTTTTTCCCAGAATTGAGTTGTTGGAAAGCATTATGCCTTAGTTGCGAGACACTTGGGTATTTTAGTTCATGATCGCAATATGTGCCTATTGAGGGTACATTCATGGAGACATTTAAGAAGATAAACTAGAACACATGTGGGATGCTGCCACGGTAAGTATTTAGAGAGCTATTAGCTAATAGCTTCGTTTATAATGCAGCACATTTCATACCAACCTGCACTCATATCTATATAGTACTTTAGCTATGTTTGCTTACAGATGGCTATATGTTGTTGTTGTTTGTGTTGTCTCCTCTCTTGATCTTCTTATCTCTTTTTTTTTCCTTTTTTTCTTTTGATACAATCCATTGGATAATCACTCATTTCTTGTGACATATATATCATCTTCCACTACAAGAGTGCCATAAGCAGGAAATCTAGATTCAATTGTAGACTTCTAGTTTGGTTGAAATTTTGAGTTTAAGCTTAATGATACTTGTGAACTATTATAGGATAAATTTACCAATGACAACACGAATGATAAAAAACATGTTCTTCTACATATGAGAAGGTTGTGGAAGAGGATCACTGCACAAAAATATGAAGTCTAAGCCATTTTGCGATGCTATAAAAGATGTGATGAGGGTGGTAGACAAGAGTGATTGGGAATGGTTGGTTAAGGAATATTTCTTAAATGAAAAGTTAAAGGTATTACTTCATAGTTGTTATTTATTAACATATTATTTGAAGTGACTAACTATAATTTTTATGGGCTGTTGTTAATATAGGAAACAAGCACAAGAAACTCCATTAATAGGTCTAATTTGAGTATGCCTCATCGTACGGGTAGTAAGCCTATCAAAGAGATTGTTTATGAATTGGTAAGTAACTCTTGTAACTCTTTAAAACACCTCTTGTTTGTTCGAATGATTTCTTTGACTTGTTTATTCATATGTGAAGGGAGGTAAAGATGGTAAGCAACCAAACATGGATATTATCTTCTTCGAGACTCATAAGAACAATAACAAGCTTGTCAAACTTGAAACAAATGCAAAATATGTATGTCTAGTGATAAATTTTATTTTAAATCATTTAACTTGATGTGTTGTATTATTTTAATTTTTCTTGTATTTTATAGGTTGAAATCCAAGAATTGGTTCAATCTAACGTCTCTTACTATATTGAGGTAGTAGAAAAGTGTTTTGGACCTCAATGTAAGAGTCATGTAGTTGAATTTGATGGTGGGATAACTGCTAAGGTGTTGAAAGGTGGGAACTCTTCAAAGGTTGTGCTATTAGATAAGTTTCATGCACGTGAAAAGAGAATGAATCACTAAAAAGACTCATGGATGAGTTAGAGAATAAATGTGAACGCATGGATGAGCTACAGAGTAAATATGAAAAACTTGCAAGAGTATTGCTTGGTCATCCTTCAACACCACCATCGTCAAGTGATCAATAGATGGTGCCATTTAACAGGTTAGTAAATGAATTATTTTTCTTTGTGATGCACTCATGAGACAGGGAAGGACTTTGTTTGGTTTTGGTGGTTGAGGGGAGATTTGGTTCTGTCTTTTTTTTTGTCTGCATGAGTATTGCTGTCAAGAAACAAACAATTATCTTAGTGATTGTTAAGGGATATGAGGTCGTGTTCTTTTTTTTTTTTTTGGAGTTGGTTGTTCTATTATGGTGTTATTAATGTGGTTCATTTAGGGGATATAGTTCTGTTAATGTTGTAGTATTGGTTCTTTTGTAAGTTGAATGTTGTAGCTTGTTTTTAAACTTCTGAAATTTGCTCGAATATGACTGATCTTGCTTTTTTTTTTTTTTTTTTTTACATTTTAAATTTTTTTGTCTGCATGAGTATTGCTGTCAAGAAACAAACAATTATCTTAGTGATTGTTAAGGGATATGAGGTCGTGTTCTTTTTTTTTTTTTTGGAGTTGGTTGTTCTATTATGGTGTTATTAATGTGGTTCATTTAGGGGATATAGTTCTGTTAATGTTGTAGTATTGGTTCTTTTGTAAGTTGAATGTTGTAGCTTGTTTTTAAACTTCTGAAATTTGCTCGAATATGACTGATCTTGCTTTTTTTTTTTTTTTTTGTGACATTGTACAACCCAAAAAAATTAAAATAACAATAGGTCTTAATCCAACTTCCCGAACAGATCCAGTTGCTTGACTTGACAGTAATTTAGTTGATTCAAACACCTAGACAACTTTCTGTGCATGCTCGCTAGAGAAGAAACGTCTTGATTAATTTTCCTCACAATGATATCCTCATAACGACATGTACTTTGAAAAACTCTATTGTTTCTTTCAAGCCACAATTCATAGACATATGCAGCAAGTGCCATTCTGATAATAAAAGTAGCATTGCACTTGCCTTGTACACAATTTCATACTACTATTTCTCCAATTACCCAATTCATAACTTGTTGGTTGATTCCTTTCCCATGCAATACTCTTCTCCACACATAGGAAGCTACAGAGCACTCAAAAAATAAGCATTCTATATTTTCCAATTCATTGTCACTAAGCAGACATGGGATAGACCTGCATTCCCCTTTTTAGCATCCTACCTTTAGTATATAATATTTCATGAACAGTCATGTATAAGAGGAATAACAACATTAGTAAGCCTGGATTGTTACACTTTAGTCTCCTCTAACTCACATTAACACCTATCAACTTCTTGTACATCACTTTGATTGAGAATATTATCTGTATCAAATTAGTTTCAATCTTAACAGCCTCCTCAATGTATTTTTTAGCCTTCAATATCTGTTAATTGCAACATCGTGAAGTGATGCTAGTAGGCTGACCAACTCTCCAATTCCCAATCCTGTATGTCCCTTTCGAGGATGATGTTCCAAGAATTCCCTTCTCTATATTGTTGAATGGTAGAGTTTGGCTCCGTTGCTTTGTGGAACATATTAGGATAAGCAACCATTAAAGGCCAGCGGCCTTATCCTTTTGTCTCTCCAGAAACTGATATGTTGTCCATTCCCTGCTATTAAGCGCTTGTGTTGAGAGAACTCCTCCGATAACTTGCTTATACTTCTCCAGAGACCAACTCCATATGGCTCTGTTGAAACATTAGAACACAAGTGGTTTAGGTCTCCATGTTTGACAATAATCACATATCTGATCCTACTTATTAGCCCTCAAATTGAAGAAATTCTTCCTGCACAAATCTAACACACATGCCAATGTTCTAAATCTCTTAGACCTGGTAATTGCAACTGTATACAAGTATATCTATGTGTGTGTGTGTATATATATATATATATATGTATGTATGTATTTGCTGGTTTGTTCTATAAGGTTTTATTACTTCAAAGTACTAGAATTTGATTGTGAAAAGACAATCAACATAAAAAGATCTAAGAAAAGTGTTTTGTTTTTGGTTGATGTACACTAATATAGTTGTTGACCTAAACCAAATCTAATGGAAATAAATCTGCTCGTAATATGGTGGTCGAGTTTGACCAAGACATCTCTGCTAAACTTGTGAAGTGTTGGATGTGTTTTGTGATATCCAGATTCAAATGTGTGATAAAGTTACCTATGTGTTCATTTGGTTGATCGTTGCAGGAAACGTGTAATTTTCCTTATAACCTATAGTTTCTGTTGAGTAAGTTCATTTTACGAGTTTAACATTTGTCTGCCCAATTTATTTTCTTAGTTTTTTGCTGTTCATTTTTAAGTATTCGATGTAATGAACTGTTCGTTTCCTTCCTGTGTTAGATTTCGATGTAATGAAAGTGTTGTAGTTGTGTTGATTTATATGCTTCTCGATCTGTTGGACTTGTAGCTATGATTTTTGATTTGTTAATATGTCCTTCATCCCTTTTGATCCTTTTTCTGTTGTGGTCATTGTGGACGAGGTTGTTGAGGAAATAGGTTGAAAAACAGTGGTTGTGAAGGCTGTGGTGGCGATGAATGTGGTAATGGTTTGGAATCTGTGAAAACTGCGGAAGTTAAATGCATAAATAACATTCCGAAGGAGGTTAATTATAAAAGCTAATAAAGTCCTCATCACTTTCATGCATTTTATGTTTGTTGAATCCTTTCAAGATTATTACACACTAAGCTCTTGATGAACTCATGTGTCCTGTTATCACGATTTCAAACGTTGCAAATATTTTTTGATATGTGTTCTATTTTTATTTTTTTTGGGTTTAAATGTGGACCAAGTCCACAACAGATATGTGTTCTATTATTGTGAATGTAAAAAGAAAATAAAGTGTCAAGGATATGAATATAGTCATCTGATTGTGTTTAATGTTGCTCTAGTGACTAGAATATGTGGTTGTCTGTAAAATACTATTTACAGAATAATACAAAGTAGTCCATCTTTTCAATGCTTGGTGTGCCTAAAATTGACGCACATATGAAAATTGCTCTGAATCTGAATTATTTGCTAATGTTCTTGTCTTGAACCAGCCAATGTCAGATCTCAAGTTTATGATGCACAAATTATTGTGGATTGGTTACTTGGATCCAGTAAATACACTGCTTTGGAAGCTAAGCCTTATATTTTTTTCCTTTACAGTATTTTTCTTTTCTTATTTAGATAGCATCCTTCTTTTTTGTCCTTTTGATCCTAAATTGTGTTACAGTTATACAATAATATGTACTTCAAAATGTATTCTCCTAGCATATTGGCATGCACATTATAGTTGCAACTTCGACTGTTTATTCTTTGTTACTAATTGACATAAACTTCTTTTGTTTAAAGCTCAAGCATTTGAATATGTCGTTCAAGAAAGTAAGGAGCAAGTTGAAGATCAAGAGCGCTTTTACTTTGGTTAAGGGTGGTCTAAAGACAATATTTTATTATTTATATATGTTGCAACTTTTTTCTTGTTAGGGGTTGATAAATATATGTTAGGCTACTTGAATATGATATATCTTTCTTTAATTAGATTTTTGTATTAACAATGAAGTTTTATATGATGAATTAAATTGTTTCATATATTTCCAAGTGTTTCCATGGATTACATAATTAATATTATTCACTAGTATAATTTTTCGTATAATAGCAAATGAAAATGGGGTCTTTGAAATTCTTTTATGGCTGCCTTTATTATACAATATTGAAACGATCATTCGCGATGGAAAATTTGGTCATTAATAGTATTGGTATCGAAACTAACCTACAATTAACGAAAGGAGTAATGGTCGTTAGAAGAAGTTGGTTTAAGAGCAAATCTGGTCGCTAAAAAGGACATATAACGACCGGAATTTATGTTGCGTTTGGGCTTTTAACGACCAAACTTCCCTTCGCTAAAGATCTTTTTTCTTGTAGTGAATCTTTATTGGACCATTCCGAATTCTAAGTTTTAAACTTGAAATAATATATTAAAAAATAAAAACTATGAAATAGTATAAGAAATATTTTAAAATTATATCAATGTAAATACTTTTATGTATAAAATAAAATTTTAAAATTACATATATAATGTCGGGTTGATTTTTTTTAGTTAAAATCAAACCAAACCAAATCACTAGTCGGGTTTTTTTCCGGTTTGATTCAATTTGCGGTTTGATTCGGTTGTGTACACTCGGGCTAATATAATTATGGCTTTTTAAAAATGGAGATAACGACTAGTACCTACCCAACCTCCATAATTACCATTTGCAAATTAATAACCACAACTGCACAACATGTAGGCCAAGGATGATATTTTTAATTTTTGTGATTAATTAGTGGTGATCCTTTTAGGATATATGTAGTTAGTCAGCTGTCAAAGTCGCAAATCAACAACCATCTAGGGAAATAAAAATGAGTTTAAGTTTTGTGCGCGGTTAGTGTATATATAAGATTTTACACCATCAGGTAATTTTTAAGATAAACATGGTAACATAATTCAGTAATTAATGAAAACATGTCTTTTTGAATATGATTTCAATTACGGCAAAATATAGCAAAGGAAAGTTGTGTCCTCTTTCTTCTCTAACCAAAATTAATTCATAGTTATATATCATCTTAATTAACCAAGTTTATTTGGTTTTCTAAATCTGTTTTTTTTTTATCAGAAGTAATTTTTCAATGCCACAAATAATTTCTTAATTGTCATTGTTTTTTCTTTTGAATTTTTGACAAAGTCATTAATTAATCGGACAAGAAGATAAAGAGATAGAAACAAAAAAAAAAATTCAAAGGTAGAAAAGCAAATAAACTTAGTTAATTAAGAAGATAATTATGAATTAATTTTGATTAGAGAATAAAGGGGATTCAACTTTGCTTTACTATATTTTACCGTAACTATAATTATATTCAAAAAGATATTTTATTAAGTACTTAATTAAGTTACTATATTTATCTTAAAAATTACCAATCATGCAAAAACTTAAACTCAATAAAAATATACAACCATTTATCTTATCTTGATTAATATAATGTATGGTTTCATACTAATCCTTCTATAGTACGTAGCTATTATCCTTATGGACCATCTAATTAGTTATCCTATCATTAAAAAGGAAAAATTCAATAGAAAAGACCTTACTATCGGAGATTAAATTTAATCGTGAACACATAATTCAAATCTTTACAATGACCAACCAACTTATAATTTACAAGATTTAAAATGAGAGAATATTAAATATCCCAAATTCACACCAACTAATTTGATTTAACTATCCATGAACAAATCAAAGAATACAAAAACAGCTCACGTAAGCAAAAAAACAATAAAAAACAAAATCTTTACTAATTTCGATCTTTGAATAACTTGAAAGACTTTGAAGATGTCAACTGATCTTTGAAGGAAGAGGGAGATGGCTCACCGCCGACAGGTAAGTCGGCGAGTGCAGCAGTAATCCGGCGAATGCTTAAAGAACGAACTGTTTTAAAGCTGTATGATCTTTGTGTCTTTGAGAATACGTTTGAAGATTTTGATAGAATCAAATAAACCAAACCTTGGACTAAAATAAAGAGTCCTACTTTGATCAACATATGTTCATCAATCATCATTGTTGTTCTGATTTTGGTAGACTGCGTATAATAGATTCTTGAGAAAAAAAGAATGTAAATATTTTTTTGAGAGACAAAGGAAGTTGTTGAGAGATAATATGGGAAAAATGGTACGTAAATGATGTCTATATATAGAAGAAAAAAAAAGGTTTAAGAGAGTGAAACTTGTGACTTTCAAATTAGGCAGCCTCTTAAAAAAACAATTTAGGCGCCACTTGCCAGCTCAGCCTTGCATTGACATGGTGAAGAAGCAACTTTTCAAGTAAAAGGACTACGCGGAAATTTCCATGATATTTGACCACATGTTTTCTCAATCAAGTTTTATTAAAATAAAGATTGAAAAAAAAATGAAAAAAAAAAAAGAATTTTCTCTTGTCCCTTCTAAGAAAAAAGAAAATAATTAATTACAAAATTCACAATTTCAATTAATTACGGAATTTAGATTTTGTGTATTTATCATGTATAAATCTTCGTAGTGAGTTTGATATATATATAGTAATTAATTAATAATCTGTTATAATTAGATAATTTTTTCATTGATATTATATCTTAACTTCTTTTTCACTCCTTATATATAACTTAAATAATTATTATGTTGTGGATAATTTTTCTTTTTCTTTCTCTGGAAGGGAGAAAGGGGTAAATAATTATTATGTTGAAAAATTGTGAAAGTAAAGAAATAAGGTGCCCAATACTATAATTAATGAGTTGATAAAATGGGATTACTTCACCATCAAGACCAATAACAGAAAGTTCCTCAATAACAATAAGTATACTTTTTAACAGCCATTTGTTGCTTTAACGCATAAATTAATTGCCAACTTGTTTAAAATTGCTTCAAAGAGTGGATAAAATTAATGAAGTCGTCACTGAACATGCACTTCGTCATGGATTACGGTGATCACTAATTTTTTAAGCTTAACATATTGATCTAGTTGCCACGGTCCAAGTTTTTTCTCGGTATTTGTAGATTATGAAATTTTGTAGGATTCGGAAGGTTTTTCTATCCTAAATTCTAGCTCACGCATATATAGAGGATAACATATCCTATTGAAGAAGCATCTCGAATATCACATAAAATCTTGAATATTCATAGAGAGTTTCAAGACAATTAAATTTTATCTTTCTCAAAATCTATCTGATGATCGATTATATCACAAGGAGGTCCATATTACCATCAAATAAGCGTAATAGACTATTGTTTGATCGACCATAGGGTTTAAGAAAAAAGAAATTAAACTTTGTGATTTAAAATAAATTATAAGTAATATTATATAATTAATCATTTGATCAAGCGTAAAATAATAATTCTACTATTTGGCTATTGAACATTTTCCTAATTTGCTAAAATATGTAAATCTTGACCCAAAAACATAATGTATTTTTCTAATCTATTTCATAGTATTATTGAAAATTAAATTACTTATAAATAGGAAAATATAATAATTTTAGGCCAGATTAAAGAAAAGTATGTTATGGAGTATCAAATTTGACCGAGTAGTAAAGTCAAACTTTAACGAGTCAGATAAACGGATAAGGTTAATAATATATCATGACCATTTTTTCGAACATTATTCTTGGTCAGTTCAACGTCCAAATAACCACATGCACGAAAAAGGGACCAAAACCAATCACCATAAGCCACAAAAATGTCAAAGGTACATATGGGTCAATATTGTTTTCTTCTAAGAATTTCATATAAATTCGTTTTGATTTAAGATGAGATTGAAATGTTATCTTTAATTAATTCTAAAATTAAGTTGACCCAAGGATTATTGACCAACCATTTTAGGAGAGGCACGGAAATATAATGTGAAATACATTGAATAATTGATCTGGTTTAATTAGTTCAATTGGTTGAGTTCTTACCTCAAATGCAATTACAATTACAAAACATTTTTTATGCCAAGTGTTGTTGGGAGTCCCACATCGGTGGGTTCAAAGATTTTTAGTTTTCTTATATGATCTTCGACAATCATCAATGAAAAGACTTTTAGAATTGAATTAAGTTCAAAATCTATTTTTTTAGCATGGTATCATAGTCAAATCCACCAGATCTTCTTATATGATCGTGAATAGGGATGACAAAATGGACAATTTATATGGATATCCATTCAAATTCCACCTTATTTAAAAATGAATAAAAAACGAGTCAAACTCATACTACCCATTTAAAAGTGGATAGTTAAATGGTAAAAATGGATAGAAGAGACTCATTTATTTAAAAGAAATAAAAGTGACATTAATATTTTTTTTAAAGTGTAGAAGGTCGGGGTAGGAATGGGTGGGACAAGGGAAAAACACAATTTTTTTTTTGAAAAACAATTTTTTTTGGGGAAGGGGCTGGAAAGCGGGGGATACTGGTGGTTGGGGTGATCAAAGTAGTAAAAAATAAATTTAATTTCTTTTTAAAAAATAAATTTAACTTTTTAGCATGGGTTGGGGGTGGGTGGAAGGGGATAGTGATGGTGGGGGTGATCAAAGTAGTAAAAAATAAATTTATAAATTAAATTTCTTTTAAAAGAATACGTGGGGTGGGGTGGGGGGTGAGAAATATTTTTTGCTTTTAAGCTTTTAACATGATACCTATAATAATATGGATACTCATATTATTCATTGGATAACTCATTTTTATCTATTTAAAATATGAGTCAAGTCGAGTATTTTACCCATTTTTATTTAACTCATTTTCGACTCGATCCGATCGTTTGTCACTCCTGGACAACCTTTTCTCGGAGGGATTCGGAAGTATGTCATAGAAATCTTTGTTATGACGAGCTCTGTTCTAAAAAGGGATATCAAATGTCGCTTTGGCCGAGTGGTTAAGGCGTGTGCCTGCTAAGTACATGGGGTTTCCCCGCGAGAGTTCGAATCTCTCAGGCGACGTAATCTTTTTTTGATTTTCACTTTCATTTCAAACTCTGAATACGAAGAAGGCATATATATAAAAACCAGTAAAATTGCATATATATAAAAACTGATTTTCACCTGTGTAAACAAAAACCAGTAAATTGCATATATATAAAAACTAGTAAATTAGGAAGTTAAAATACATAACTGACCACACCACATGGAGATGTGAAAGTTGAAATTAAACAACAAAAAGAGGAACTTATTCGAAAGCGGTTGGTTATATATATATACTAGGCAGGAAGCTTAGAAGCTTCGAGATCAGCAGCTTGCTTGATCAAACTCTCTTCACTATCATCAAGCGCCATTTGAATCGGCGATGAACCAAGTCCATCCGCGATCGCCAGCATAATTTTCCTCATCTCATTTCCAAATTCCTCTCGATCGACAGTGCCGTTGTGGTCGCAATCAAACTTCTCGAATATGGAATCATAGAGGTCGGTGAGTTCCTCCGGCGTGGCGGCGACGTCAACGCCGAAGTGAGATTCAATGAGATGGAGAGATTCAAAGGCTTTGCGGAGCTCGGATCGAGACAAAACGCCGTCGTTATTCAGGTCCAAATCGGTAAATCCCTTATCAATTGACTTTGTGAAAGCAGCTTCGTCGTTAACGAAGTCCCGAATTGTTGATCCGTCGATGATCACCACTCCCATTTTTATTTAATTTTTTCAAGTGTTTGAGAAATTGTTCTACTGATTATGGGGAAATTGGAATAGGATTTATGGTTGGGGAATTATGCCAATTTGTTAAATTAATTAGAATGTGAAAACTACGCCAACATATTTTAAGATATAAAGATATACTTTTCGAAAGTATAAACAGTCGGTGGATACCTTGTCATTAGAGCATGAATATATCATATCATGACACGTGGTTCTCTCCTTTGATTTTCTATTACCAGTACTTCTTTTTTCTATTTCCAAACATATTTGATATTCGTATTGAAGCTCAACTATAATTCATGGTTGTGTAGAGTCTTATTCAAGAGGAAGTCTTCCTATCAAAGATTTCTCTATATTCAAAATAAAAATCGAGATCTTTGATTAAGAAAAAATAGCCCTACTTAGTACTCACTGTACCATATCCTTCAATAGTAGGAGTACGTTTTTTCGTTTTTTAATACTTTCTTCATTCACTTTTATTTGTCATGGTTTCATTTTTTAGAAACTATAAAAACTTTGACTAATATTTTACGAAGTATTTTTTATCATAATGATATACAAAAAATTGCAATTTATACTATTTTTTGTATAATTTTTGAAAATTTAATTTTTTTTAATTTAAAATAACGAATTAATGCAATCTAAGTTAACTTAAAAAATTAGTCAACTTGACTTTCGAAAAGCAAAATATGACAATTAAAAATAGACAGAGGTAGTATGAGAATATTTGTTCCAAGTAGGAGATGTGCAATGGTGTAAGTAACGAGGATTGAGGACAACCGCTACTTTTATCATCAATACTATCCCCTTAATTTATCCCAAAAAAGAATTGTATACTCCCTCCGTCTATTTGCATTTGTTATTATCTGATTTGACATATTTATTAAAAATTAATTATTGATATATGTATTTTATCAAATTGTCCCTATTAAATATAGAGATTTTTGAAATATTTTTAAGGGAAAATTGTATATAATAGCAAACTATTAATTTAAATTAAATGTTATAACCACAGTTTAATTTAATTGTAATCCGTAGCAAACTGTTTCCATTCGCCTCTCTCCCTGAAATTTTCACTCGCCACTCTCCCTCTCTCGCTCGCCAGTTTCTCCCTCGCCTCTCTCACTTTATACAAACACAAATGTATAAAATGCGTTTGTGTTTGTATAAAATGAGAGAAAAGTGTATATACAAATACAAATACATATATTTTCGTCCTATATACTTATAATTATACAAATACAGATCTTCCCTGCTCAGTTCTCTTTTGTCTTTCTCACTTTATACAAACACGGATTATACAAATTACAATGTATAATTTGTGTTGTATAAAGCGAGAGAGAGATTTGACATACAAACGTTTTATTTCGATTCAATTGTATACAAATTCAAATTTTATGCAGATATACAAACACATAAAATGAATTGAGAGGCTGTCAGCGATTTTATACAAATCTCAGGCCCCTAGCGATTTATACAATCTGATGCTCCATAGCAAACATAAAGTTTGTTATGGAGTGCAATTATGCAAACTATAACTATAACATACAAATTTGATTTTTATGTTTGTTAAATGCAGAAATTGTTCTATTTTTAAATGGTAGGGGAAAATGGAGAATAGGGTAAATAGGTAATTTACCCTAAATAGTTACTAATGTTATAAATATTTTTTTATTGAGGTTCCACTTATTTGATTAAAAAATCATAAAGAGATATTTTTTTATTTAAGAATTCATTTTTTTTAGGAATAATTTTGAAAATTGCAAAGCTTTTCATATTTTTTAAATTTAGTGCCAAAACCTATATTACATAAATTGGAAGTGACAGAATAGTTCTTTATTTTCTTTTGATTTTTCATTTCGTGATCGGAGCACACATTAGAGACCCAGTTAAATTCGGATCGTGCACTGTAGGATCCATTTGAGGGTGACACTCCCAACATGATTTTCTCCATACTCAGGATTCGAATTCGAATCCGAACCCTCTGATTAAGGATAAAGTAGTTCCAACACTCCACCTCAATTATGTTGATTGGGAGAGAATATTTCTCTACTATGTCTTCTTGAATTTGCATATTTTAATGTACGTACACTTTTAGTTGAGCAGTCGTCTTAACGTATATATATATTTTTTGTAATATTTGAAAAAAAATTAAAATTAAATTAAAAGACATATTTAAAAATTAAAATTGTATTTGGTTATACATTTTAATTTTTTTAAAAAAAAATTGAAATTTGTGAGTGAAAAACTGATCAAAATTATTTTTTCAAACTTAAAGTTCGTCTTTAATTTCATTTTTCGGAATCAGTCGGATGTATAATTTATAATATTCAAACACAAGTTGATAGTCTAAATACTATTATTCAACATCAAGTTAGAATATATTTTGATACTTCATTTCATCCAAATTTTATTTAAATGCTCTTAGACTTTCCAACTGACTTTTCTTGTGGCATATACATATTCTGCTTACTGCTCAGTCTAATTCATTCTTATAGTATATCTCTTGTATTAAGGGAAGAAAATATGAAACAATAGGTGTTAAGCACAACAATTTGAGCTGTAGCTTGGGCTTCCTCAAGAAAATCTCTGCTTAACATGGACTGTAATCCAGTACTCTGAGTTGCCATTAAATATGAGCCCACATCAACCAATGTACAAGTATAAACCATGACATGTTTCCTTAGTTTAAACCATGACATTAAAAGATATTTTGTTACATTTTATATATGTATAAATTATAGGAACCACATATTATAAGTACTAAATAACATCCTATCCCTTCTAATTTTCTATTTACCAAAAATCCCTTAAAAATGATGTTTGCGGGATACATAGCGTTGTGCACGGGATACATGCGGGATACATAG
>NW_006239212.1:341877-369199 GCF_000226075.1 Solanum tuberosum | reverse complement strand
TACACGGGATACACATGTATTGGCTGTAAAAAAGGTGGGAAATCTTTATGTATCTTACAAATTTTATTAATTTGGGGAAATAAGAGATTTTTGAAAATTTTGAAATAAGTAGGGATAAATGGATATTAAGGTAAGTAAAGGAGTGTAGTTAAGTAATTTGTCCATTATACGGGATACATTAGGTTTGATACATTCCACATAGCGGGATACATAGCGTTGTGCACGGGATACATTAGGTTTGATACATTCCACATAGCGGGATACATAGCGTTGTGCACGGGATACATTAGGTTTGATACATTCCACATAGCGGGATACATAGCGTTGTGCACGGGATACATTAGGTTTGATACATTCCACATAGCGGGATACATAGCGTTGTGCACGGGATACATGCGGGATACATAGCGTTATACACGGGATACACATGTATTGGCTGTAAAAAAGGTGGGAAATCTTTATGTATCTTACAAATTTTATTAATTTGGGGAAATAAGAGATTTTTGAAAATTTTGAAATAAGTAGGGATAAATGGATATTAAGGTAAGTAAAAGAGTGTAGTTAAGTAATTTGTCCTTTATATATTTTTAGTTTAAGACCATAAATTTTAAAAAATTATTTTACTTTCTTAGACTTGTGGCTCGTTTGGTTGGGGAAACAATTTCGTGATAAGTTATCCTTTGATTAATTTACTGAATAAACTTGAAATAAACTCATCATAAAATTAATTTTGAAATTAGTTCTCCTTTATTCTTCACAACAAATAAGTCCTCTCAAGTTAAAACAAGAGAAATAAATTGAAATATTTTGATAAGTATTAGTTAATGATACATTCCACTACTATGGTCTATGTCCCAGGGCCTGACAGCCAGTTGGCAAAGCTCTTCTGCCTCTTCTTCTAAATGCCTCTTCTCAATTCTTATAATAACCGTATTGTACTTCTCTCCCAAAATAACCATTATGTTTCTTGACCTTTAGGTTCATCTAAGGTCAAGTTCACTTCATCTATTATTCTACATATATACTTCTGTTAAGATTTATAATTTGGACGGTAGCATCATGCATTTTCTAGTGACACTTACTTCTTTATTACTAATTTGACTTATTGAAATATAATATCTAAATGTTCCCTAAAGTGAACACCACATATCTTAATAAAATGGGGTACCCAAATCCAGCCAAAAACTTCCATTTCAAAGAGTCGTACGTAAACTAGATAAACTTTAACATGTTACATTGACCCCACCTTCAATAACAGATTAACCTAACTGAGTTAGATAATCATCCATTAATTACATTTATACACCTCTTCTTCCTGAGTCAGACTTGGTCAATGATCTAAGTCTTACTAAGAATTTGACATTTTTATCCCTAGTTGACCCTTCTTTCTTCTTCTTTTTCTCCGGTGAACCTTCCGGACAATGATCCGGCGACTCCATCAATCTCCTACCTATGCTCTCCGGCGTCCTTGCCATGTCATCGTACTCATGTCCGCCCTCCGTAGCATCCACGTCAGCACCTAATATCTTTGCTTGCATGGCGGTCAACACGGACTTCACCGCCACATCAGCATCCCTCCTGTTCCTCAACAAGATCTCTCCTATATGAGCTGGCGTGAGGGTCCCACCTGACCTTATGCAGCTCTCCACGACGTCGAATAGCACGTGCGAGTCCAACCCTAGGTAATTCTTCACCAAGACTTTGAAGGCATGCATCCCACACGTGCCAAGGCTAACATGCATGTCCATTCTCCCACATCTAACCAACGCCGGGTCTACATTGTCTTTGTGATTTGTAGTGAAAACAATCACCTTCTCTTCTCCACAACACGACCATAGCCCGTCGGTGAAGTTCAACAAGCCAGATAACGTCACACGTCCGTTATCTTCTGCATTATCGCCCATCATGACATGGCGATGATTCTTCTTCTGCATTGTGTGGACGTTCCTCCTTTTTGCCATCCTATCACCCGTTAAGTTAATAGAACAATCGATGTCCTCAATAACTATGATGGATCGATTTGTTGTTTGTATGAGTAAAGCTCTGAGCTCAGAGTTGTCAGAGACTTTGCTGAGCTCGAGATCATACACGTCGTAGCAAAGGAAGTTTGCTATAGCAGCAATGAGGCTAGATTTTCCTGACCCTGGAGGTCCATATAGCAAGTATCCACGCTTCCATGCACGTCCGATTTTATGGTAAAACTCTTTCCCTTGTGAAAATGCAGTTAGGTCATCCATGAGTTGTGTTTTCAGCTCCGGTTTGAGGGCGAGCGTCTCGAACGTGGAAGGGTGGCGAAAGGGGACAGAAGACCAGCCAGATTCATACGAACCATGGCCGTTATTCGTAAAAAGTCTCCTCTCACGAGATACCCTCTCGAACTCCTCAGCTCGAGCAGTTACCTGCTCGAGGTAAGGAGTGAGGAGCTCAAGTCGATGACGTTTAGGGAGTTTGAGGGTGAAGCTACGCTTCTCCTCAACGGAATCCTGAACGTTATCGACTTGATGCGTCCAAGTAAGGTGGTGTCCGCGGAAAGCGTCGTGCACCATCTGATTAGGCGCAACGGTGTAGGAAATGCGGTTGGAAGATTTAGAGCGAGAGAGAGTAAGACGACGGCAAGTGGAAGAAGAATTAATAGAGTTCAAGTAAAGATTTACGTGTCGATAAAGATCGTTAACGTCAACGCCACAATAACCGTTAAATTCTGGGATTTCGAAGTAGGAATAAGGGCTGAAGAAATCTTGAATAGATTCATAGAAAGAATGAAATAAGGATACAAGCTGAGTTGGCAAAACGTTTTGAACTACTGTTAGTAGGCCTAAGAAAGACCAGATTTGTGACAATATCTCCATGTTTGATGATAAATGTTTGTTGGAGAAGAGAGACAGAGAAATGGAGATGAAGTTTGGGAGATATTTAGTGTGTGTAAATATAGTTTAATTTTGCTAAAAAGGAAAATAAAGTGACTGTTTGAGAACTGAAAAGAGAGTGTAAACAAAAGTAAAAAGCAAAAGATAGGAATGGAGCCGACACTGGTCTTTACTTTTACTTTTCTCTTTCCGTGCAAACGAATATAATGCAGTTAAACCAACCGTCAATAATATATTCAATATAATTAATCACGCTGCTAAATGTAAAGTATAACAATTTACCTCTATTTTGTAAAGATAATAAAAAATATTTTTATAAATTTTCGACTCAAGTAAATTAAAACATAAATATAATAGAACACATTCTCGATAATCTAATATACTAACTCTTTTTCCCTTTGGTTCTTGGCCAAGAAGGAATGCAGGTAATTAGCAAAAACAGAGTTGGAGTAAAAGTGATAGGATGGTGTTAATTGGCTTCTTTTTTTTCACACTTAAATTAGGGGTGATAAAATTAGTCCTTAATACATTGTATTATAGTCTAATCTTTTGTTGGATATATATTATATATGAAAATTCGTTTTTTTTTGTTAGTATTGTTTAATAATTAAATAAATAAATTTAAAACTTAGTAAAAATTAATTAGATGAGTTGGAGTATAACCAATTGTTTAGATTATATATCTTGATCCAATCCATTTCAATGCAAGTGACATTTTCACCAATCATCCAATCCATTTGGACCTTCTCAAATTCAACAAATGTTCATTTGACACCCTACTTAAAGTCAATTAATTATAAGTTCCAACTCCACTATATGAATAGTTATATGCTTATTTTGTCCTAGCTTGTCCCATTAAGTTTTGACTTAAGTTTAATTTTTCACTATTACCCATCATGACATGATTTACTTCAAATTGGTAGTGGATTAATATCGTTTTTATTGATCAGCCCAAGACAAAAATCATCGTTTATTATTATATAAAAAATAATTATCAGGCTGGAATGTAGTAAAATAGTTACTCCCTCCGTTTAAAAAAGAATGACTTTCAGTCTGTTTCAAAAAGAATGATTTCTTTCTTTTTTTGGTAACATTTTAATTTCAGCTTTTCACGTGACATGTTTAAGGCCACAAGATTAAAGGACAATTTTGTACATTTGACATAACTTTATTTTATGACCACAATATTCAAAAGTCTTCTTTATTTTCTAAACTCCGTGTCAAGTCAAACTAGGTCATTTTTTGTGAAACGGATTATAATTAAATCATCACCTAATGAAAGTCTTAACAATTTAAGGAGAAGATTTATAGTGGCACACACGAAGACATTGGAATTTGAAGTAGGAAAAGAGGGGCCTTAATTTGCTTTAAACAATTATTTATTTTTCACTTTAATATGCAGCTTTAGCTTTAAGTTTCAGTAGAATTGGGTCTTTATATGTTAGAGAATGTTATTTGGAATTATTTACTCATCATGGCAAAATCAACATTTTCTCCTAATCATCTTTCATGTACACATTAATTAATAAAAGCTACGTAATCATTGTAAGATTGATATATAATTATTTCAGCTTTAATTTTATACTTATTAAACTTTGATATATATTACCATGACTATATAGCTTGCATATATCAAGGGCAGATAAATTGAATAAGGCGATTATTTTCATTTACAAATTAAAGAGAAGAAATCGACTAGACTATTATGGCTGGGAAATTGGACTATTGTATGGTTACTATTTTGGCTAAATTGAGATATGCTAATTTATTAATTTCTTGCCTTTTAAAAACTGACCAAACATAATCCGAAATTTATTCCATAAAAAAAGTATTTCAAACAAAGTTTCTTTAAGATAAATTTATTTTTTGAGCTTCAACAAAGGCAAATATATTTGAGGTTTCTTTTCCCCATCTTTACTTAATAAAAGTATCTTGTAAATGTGAGAAAAGGGATTCCAATAATTAATTACCACCTTATATTGACAAGCTTGGGCCTTAATTTATTCCCTTTTGTGTTTCACTTTAACAAATGGTTGTCTCTCTTAATTATATATATTTTATGTTGTTTTGTCTTTCTTATCATACGAGTACTATTCTATAGGTACTTACGTCTCTTTTATGAAGATGCTGCACTCACAATTAATCACATTTTTATGGCTCATATTTCAATAATAATTGTGTCTTATATATGTCAAACTTAAATTTCATCAGACTCAAAGATTTTTCCCTGTATAAAGAGAATTTTATGGTAGCACATCTGCTACTTCACATTCACATTTGTTATATGTTAGGAAAAAAGAAAAAGAAGCGATGAGCCAGATTGACACTAAAAGCCAAAATTTTAAAGCATTTTTTTAAAGGAAGGGGTAGGGGGATTAGAATATTAATTAGTTGGAGGTCAGCCTTGTTGAAAGTGGTAAAGAATAAAGCCAAAAAAGCAATTTGCGGCACATGTTCATGGATTAACACATAAATTGTCTTTTGTACCATATATAAATTGTCTTTTGTGCCTTTTGATGAATACTCATCCACCATTTTCCTCACTATAAAAGTTGTCCAGAAAAAATAAAATAAAATTGAACACATCTAAAACTGGCTAATGCGTTCAAGACCAATGTCTATAATTTGGATATATGTTCTAAGATATACTTGATACCTATATATATGATTAGTAAAAATATTAATAATTGAATGAAATGGAATGCTGAGCAATGATGCATAGTATAAAGTCCAGATAAAACGATTTATTTAGTGACTAAAATTATATGCAATACTACTTGATTTTCTAAGAATGGAGATAGATATTTGTGCTAAGGAGCGTTTCCTTTTTAATAATGGACCCGAGATGAATCTGAATTAATCTGTCAATATGTTCTGAATATGACTATACAAAAAAGAAGCTCTTAGGTTTGTATTAACATACATATTATTTCCTTTAATTTGACCCTCATTTCCATAATTAGAATCTAATCATGGTCACACAGTCAAGTGGACAGGAGTTTTCTTGACCACGTTTAGATGACAAAAAAAAATTAAAGAAGAAATGAGTGGGGAAAATGATAAGGGAAAGGGGGAATAAATAAATTTAGTTTGAGGTGAGAGCTTTATGTAATTGGAGGTGGATAAAAGGAAAAGCTTTAGAAAAAAAGATATTATAGCAAAGCCCAGCACCAAAATACGCTTTGGATCTCCTTTAGAATGTACTACCAAAATTAAGGTAGGAAGGGGTTTGACTTGATTGAGATCATAAGATTAAACGATTACATACATTTTTAATTTAAGATTATAAGATTCAAAAGTCTTAAATTGATGCAGGGATCAGTATCATGATGGTGGTGGTGTTTGTGACGAATGTGTATAACTCTTTGTTTTTCTATTTTATTTTATATGACACTACTGTCAATTCATGTGTGTCGCTTCAATTTGTAAGTGACATCCAATCGCATGTTAATAGTAAGAAATTTTAACTACAATATTATATTATAAACCTTAATTACTCGTAGATCATGATTTTCCAAACTCCACAGGCTTGCTTTCATAATTACATTGTGTGTATACCATTTATATATTACAATGATTATGATACCATTTGAGTTTAATTTTCAAGGGGAGTAGATGAAATAATGGCAAAGATATTGGAGAGAAGGACACTTTTGCTTTAGAAAAATTGCTTTGTTTCCAAACTTTAATTTACAACTTTAACTTTATGTTTGATCAGTAGAATTAGGTCTTTATATGTGTGAGAATGTTCTTTGGAATAATTTACTCATCATGAAGATATATATAATCAAAACCAACAATGTCAATGTCATCAAGATATATTTTTTATTTTCATGTCCAAAATCTGTTATCCTAATAAGATGTATAACTCCATAAAATAAAATGGTTAAGAGCTTGTTTGTTTTCATTTAGAAGGAGAGGAAATTAATTAGCAAATTTTGAGGTTTCTTTCTAATTTTCTTTTCTTCTTCTTTCTTTCTTAATTACCTTTTTTTTTTTGGTTGGGGGTGCAAGTGGGGAATTAAAGACGCTTCTTTTTCTTTGCATTTTTTCTCATCTTTCTATAAGTTATGTTTTTTTTTTTTGTAAGAGTTAGTGATCTTTTTACTCTACATGTATATTATTGACTTTAATTCAAGTTTCTGCTAAATGTGAGAAATTAAGAGATTCCTCAACTACCTTAACATGCTAGAGCTTTTTTCCATTTCACTTTAGCAAATGGTTTGAAGTATATATTAAAAGACAAAAAGAAACAAAAGATATAGCTAGGTTGACAACAAAAGCTAAAAATGTCAAGAAATTTTTATTTGAGAGACCCTATTGAGACTTTCAGAGTAATAAACAATTTTTAAAAAACCAAGAACAAAGTGCATGTGGCAAATTCTTTGGCTTAAAATGAATATTTACCTAATTTGAGATGAGACAAATTAATGTTGTGAATGATGAAATTATGCAATAAATAATTATGTGTGTAGATGTGGTTTAATTATGGCTTTCAACTTTTATTAATTAATACATACGTGTATATATACTTTCTTTAATATCTTTAGGATTTTTTCTTTTCTTTTTTAGTGAGAAACTAGTCATGTTTAAAAACTATTATAGTCATGTGGGGAAGAGTCTTAGCTTGTTGAACAATTTAGTTGTTGTAAATGTCAAAAAAGAGGAAATGAGGTGAATGAAAGGAAAGAGAATCATTTTTGTTCTTAACAAAAGCTTTATTCTATGTATGTATGTAGATGGAGATAAAGAAAAAAAGACTATAGACAAAAGACATTAGCAAAGGCCAAATAAAAAAAAATTAAGCTTTGGATTCCCTTTAGGCATGCATATACTAATTAAAATTGATCTTTTCATCATACTAAAATTAAGTTGCTCTATGGGAAAAGTCGTACCAATTATATTGTGTGCACACACGTAGAGAAACAATAACAAATGAACAAAAAGAAAAATGACATGAGTTGAGTTTCGTGACTTGTGGTTTATGTTGTGTATTAGTGTATATATGTACAAATATTGATGAATATATCGATGCATATTTTAACAATTGATATATGTTTTTTTATACTATATACATGCATTTATGTATAAATACATTAAATATTTGATAATATATTGATGAAATTGATATCAAATACACGGGATGAAATTGATAAATATTAAATATACTGGATAAAATTAATTTGTGAAAATTTTATAAATGACATTTATTAGACTAATAATTTCAAGTTATAGCAGTAGAATAAAACTTTCAAATTGTAACAATAAAAAATTTCATGTTGTAACATTTTATTAAAAAAAAATTAAAAATAATACTAAAAACGTTTTTTTAAATATCATAAAAAAAATGGATAACATTAAGGATAATTAATAATGCCATAAATTTAGGGGATTCAAAACAAAATAGGAATATTTGATTTCCTTTTTTTACTCAATCAGTTATAATTAAATCAAAAATTAGATTTTATTTTATTTTCAAATGTTTCTCTCTCCCTCTAATTTTTTTCTGTCAATTTGTTTTCCTTTTTACTCAATCAGTTAAAATTAATTCAAAAATCATATTTTGTTTTTGTTATTCAAACGTTTCTCAGTCCCTCGAATTTTTTTTCTGTGATTGTCGTCATTCACGACTAATTCCAAAATATTCTTGGTTCAAAAATCTTTATTTTATGGTAATGGACAGATTCTTATCGATATTAATAAAACATGTTGTGGATGAAATTTGTATTAGGTTGGTATGAAATTTGAATATAAATACAACATATTTATTATTCCTTTGTATTATGTACGACAGACTGTTATTTTTTTATGAAATGTGTTTTATGGTATGAATTCTGGTAGACTGTTTGGAATGATATTGATATGAATAAGTAATGACGAGTGTGTATAAATTTGTGTGAGAAGAATGAAGTTGTGGATGAAATTTGTATTATCTTGGTATGAAAAGTGAATATAAATACAACACATTTATTATTCTTTTGTATTATGTAAGACTGACTGTTATTTTTTTTTTAATGAAATAGGGAAATATGTTGATTTTCAGATGGAGGGGATTATCTATGAATCTTCCAGTCTGTAAAGTGATCTAGTAAATGCAATAACATCGCAACTTAGGATAGATGTAAATATTAAGTCAAATTTAAGTATGAAAATAGTATCCATTTGGTATCCAGCTGAAGTCCCATTGATTGAAAAAATATGTAATTGATATTTCAACCGAATTAGCCAACCTAAAACTAGTTAATGTTGTATCCAATTGGTGTACACTTGGTATCAAACTGATGTCACGCTGGAAAATTTTAAAAAAATAATAATTGAGATTTCAAACGAATTAGCCAACCTAAGACTAGTTAATGTAATTTCTAATTGGTATCCATCTGATATCCCATTGGAAAATAGAAAAAAAAAGACGTAGTTGAGATTTCAACCAAATTAGCTAACATAAAACTAGTTATTGTTGTATCTAATTGGTATCTATTTGGTATCCAGTTGAAAAAATAGAAAAACTAAGATGTAATTAAGATTTCAATCAAATTAGCCAACCTAAAATTAGTTAATATTGTATCCAACTAATATCCACCTAGAAAACTTAAGTGTAACCATGTATACATTTGTCCTATAAAAGGAATCTCAAAATATTTTAATTATTAATATGTTTATGATGTGTTTTTCAAAACTAAAAATTCAATATAAATCTGGCTAATGCTGATATCCAATTTGTATACACTTGGTATCTGACTTGAAAATTTAAGACAAAGGCAAAAAATAAAAATGTATGGAGTTGGTATCCAACTAATATAAATTGGGAAGAATAAATTTGATAATGTAAAATAGTGCATAATATATATTGTTGTAAAAAATTGTAGCAAAAACAAATATACATCATCTAAAAATTAAAAAGCATGTAATAATTTAAAGTCTAAGCTACAATCAATTATCTCAAATATGTTTTTTGTGGTCCTGGTGTAGGATAATTGATAGTATCTGGAGCATGTTCTTTTGCTAAGCGGGGTCCACCAAATTTGCTAGCAACAGTTCCAGTTACTTCACTCTCACTAATTGCGCCATCAACATTCCTGCTTCTTCCATACTATCATATGATTGTGGCGTATCTTTAACGATGGTACTTTGCATCGATATCAATGGGACCTATATCAAAAACTTCATTGCTAATATATTCAGCAAATAGACATGTGTACAAACCACAATCACTGAAACAACATTGAAGAAAAAATCACAAAAAGATAAAAGTACATAAATTTTATCCCCATTTCACCAACTTCAATCGGAAAACAATTTAAATACAACTGTGGAAAAGTCATACCAGATTTATACAAACTTCATGCCAATGCACAAATATATTAATACAAAAAAAATCATACCAACTATGTAGTATATCAATTTCATGTAAAAAATATACTCAATATGATTATATACAATTTTACTGGGGTTTGTTTCTTCTTGGGAGTAGTAACACACTTGTTCGCCGGATTCACAGTCCCGTTGGTTGGCGGCGTTTGAGTCAAGATGTTAAAAGATGAAGCCTCAATTTCAACATTAGAAACCCCTTCTAACGAATCTGGGACTTTTCTAAGTGTATGCTGATGTTTTTTATTCTTCAACATATTTTTTTGCCAACCTAAACTCTTGATTCTTTGTATTGTTTAGAAGATTTGTCCTTCTTTTGAGTGTACAAAGAAGAAGAATGAAGATGATGAGAGAGAGATTTATTGTTTCTTCTTTTGGATGTACAAAGAAAAAGAATGATGATGGTGAGAGAGAAAGATCTACCATTTGAGTAAAGTTTGAACGTGAACAGTAAAAGAATCCCTAAAAAGGGGTAATATTATGTGTGAAAGGAAAAAAATCCCTAAAAAAGTGTAATAGATAATTATCATTGATTCTCTCTTATTAATTTTATTTTATCTCACCTATTAATTAAAATATAATTATAAAAGACTAATTATTTAATGAAGTGGAATTAATTGAATTATAAATAAAAAATGATCTGTTATAACTTGCAATTAAAATGTTATAAGTAGTAATATTTTAAAAAGTAGATCTAAAAACTTGTAATATTACTCCTTAAATAGATGTGTGGGGAGATTTTTCCAATTAATTTTGAATACACAAATACATAAAATTGATTTGGATACACGAATTATAAAATTTGTGATACTCTTATACATTATGATATATAGAGACATAGGGAAAGAAGCGAGCGAGAGAGGGAAAGAGATGAGAGACAACAGGGGAGGCGAGCGGAGAGTGTAGACTTGCAATTTTTGACCAAAAACATGCAATCACTCTTGGATACTGTAGACACGTAATTTTACCGAACTTAAAGTTTTACACCATTTTTAGTGGTTAAATATTTCCTTTATACTTAAATTAAATATTTTGATTTTTATCATATTTTAGTAAGTTTATTGTAAAAATATATTTGAAAACCACAAAAAATAGAGTCATGTTTTAAGTTAAGCTTTTTCTTCAATTTATTCAAAAGAGAATAAAATATTCAAAAAATATATGTTTTCTTTTAATGTATATTTAATAAATAAACTAGCGTTTCTTAATTATATTTTTTTAAATTAGCTATTTAACTTTTCTTATAATTATATTAATTTAAAATAATTAATTTATATTTTTAATTATTATATTTTATATTTTATATTTATATATATACCTACACATTACCCTCACTACCCCACTTCCCATGTCCCACAACTACATTCACCACCCCTATACTACCCAACTCCCACACAACATACACTACTACACACACGACACACACACAACACAGCACACAAATACACTTATATTACCACACCCAAACGGACAAACCAAAAAATATATACATTCAGCCAAAAATATCCTACAACCCAAGAAGAAAAAAAACTATCCTGAGAAAACACTACAGAATACACGAGTAATTTCTCTGGATAGTCACCCATGTTTGGGAAATTACCTAGGAATATCACTTATGTTTATTTTAGGACTACAATATCACTCAACTTTACCTCTTTTCCTCAAAATATGCTTGACACAAAAAAAACATTATCTTTCTCTTAATAGGATGCCATGTCACATTATTCCTTTTTTTATTATTAACATTTTTAAAAAAAATTTAGACAACCCATATTACCTAGTAAAAAAAATTACATAGCCCAAAAATTTCTACCCTAGTTCTGGGGGATTAGGCGGCAAGTTCAAATATGAGCTCCTCCGATTCTTCAAGAAAAAATGTGGCTTCCTCCGGTTTTTCAAGCGAGATAATGTTTTTATATGGGCACTAATGGGCAATGGCACCTTTTTGTTGAGTCCGGAGCCAAAAGGGCTTTTTTTCTTTAAAAAACAAAAACGGCAAATCAAAAAAAATTAACCAAAAGGGAAATAAAAACGCTGCCTCTAAAAAAAATATTTTTTCTTTAAATAGCTGCTATAGCAGCGTTTTTATATATATAAAAAAAAGAGAGTAAATAGCAGCGATTTTGTTTAAGAAATTAATTTTTTTTTTAAAGTCCTACCCTTGCAGAGAATTTAATAAAAATTTTTAAAAAAATTAAAACTGAAGCCAACGATTTTCATAAAAAGCTTTTTTTAAAAAAATCTTTACCCTTTCAGCGATTTAAATGAAAATAATAATAAAAAAACTGAAAATCGCTGACTCTTCTTTAAAAAACTTTGTTTTTTTTTTAAATGGCTGCCGCCGGAAATTTATGTAATTTAAAACTTGTTCTTTATATATATTTTTTTAATTCCTTAACAAAAAATCGCAGCGATTTCACTTTTAATTTTTTTTTATAAAAACGCTGCTATAGCAGCAATTTTAAAGAAATAATGATTATTATTTTTTGAGAAAATCGTTGCTAAGGCACCGATTTTTATTTGACATGGCATCCTATTAAGAGAGAGATAATGTGTTTTTTGTGTCAAGTATATTTTGAGGAAAAGAGGTAAAGTTGGGTGATATTGTGGTCCTAAAACAAACATAAATGATATTCCTAAGTAATTTCCCAAACATGGGTGACTATCTAGGGAAATTACTCCAAAATACACGCACACAAGAAGCAAAAAGAGAATCAACAACACACGACACACTAAAAAAGTAGAAAAAACATTTTTCATTTCCTTTCTAGAACACAACACAAAATACAAAAACTTATGGGTGTTCTAATTGAGGTTCGGTTAAGTTTTTTGCGATATTCAACTCAACTTATCTCTTTTAATTTATCTATGGAATGTGATGTAATTTTATGATACTTTTTTTTATATATAGTTTTGTTTCATTCATAATTCGATTGAAATAAATTTGAAATTAAATATATTTGTTGTTATTTATTGTTGTACAATTTTGATGCTTTGAATAAGTTTCTAGTTAATGTCACGTAGAATCTCATTGAATATCAAAAATTAATTAAGGATTTAGAGTTAGTACATTGAGTTTTATTTTATTTAAAATAACAATTTTTTACTTAAGATAGGTTGAATCATTAATTGAATTACTATTGCTATACAATTTCTATTGGTGTTAACATTTTCAAATTTTAATCTAAAGGAGCTTATATCATAAGTCATATCATTTTTTTGTTTACTATTTATATTTAACTTGTTGGACCTTATACAAATTTAGTCGGAGTTAATAATAATGATTTGCTTTGAATAAGTTGTTTTGGATTTATAAAGGAAAATAATTATTTTTAACGTTAAATAAACTTTTATACACCTTTTTAAAATATTTGTCTCAATTAAGAATGTGGTTACACATCTTTTTTGAGACATTAAAAGAAACTCAAGGATGCGGTTACGCACCTTGGCCAAATTATTTTAATAATTAACTTTCATTACTTTAAATCAAGAGGTGTAAATAGAGATTATTAGGTGTGAGGTACTCGAGAGGAAAAGACAGTTATGCCTCTAAATGTCAAGACCGAGAATGCAGTTACGCATCTAGGTTCAGACTAATTAAAATTCAACAATAAAAAAAAGCAAACTCTAGCATGTAGACACAAATCATCTGAAAATATATTAAGATAAGTATAAGTCAATAAAAGCGACCGTGTTAGAACCACGGGACTCGAGGGATGCCTAATAGCTTCCCCTCGGTCAACAAAATTCATTACCCGAATTTCTGGTTCGCAGACCAAAACTAAAGAGTCATTTCCTATTGATTAGAGATTCAAAAAGGTGACTTGGAACACTATAACTCAATTCCAAGTGGCAACTCTGAAACAAAAGATAATAATAATCCCTAAATCAATACCGTCACTTAAATTGGTAAAACCATCCCCGGTCGAAAAGGGGTGTGACAGATACATATCTGAAATAAATTACACTTAATTTGGTTCATGTATATTTGAAATACATATCTAAAATTTATGTTGTAGAAGCTAACATCAGACTATTAACCTTTTATCTACATTTATCCCCGTAGAGTGTCGTCTTATGAGAAAGACTTTCTCAGTTGTCACGATCCAGACCATCGTGATTGGCACTCACACTAACACTCCGGTGGGAGAACCACTACTACGACCCAAACCAAGCAAATAATCTAAAAACTAAGGCATTTAAATCAAACACTAAGGAAATAAAAATAGAGTTCTCATAAACTCTAACAAAAGTCTAACAATAATGAAGAATAACCTAGAACATGAAAGTCAATGTACCAAAACATTCTAACAATGAACCAAGTTTAAACAAGAAAGGAATATAGCCTCGACTAATGAACTAATCAACTAGCTAAAACAAATGTCTAAGTTCAAAAATGGTGGACATAGACGAAAGAGAATTCCATGGCAGCCCGGAAGAATTGTCTTACCCTTGAATTCTAACGACAATCACTGATCTTCTAGGCAAGGTCTGTCAATAGCCGCTTGAAGATACCAGTACTCAACAAAAATAAGAGCAAGTGCAGAATCAGTACACAACCGCAGTGTACTAGTAGGATCACGCGACTATCCCACTAGTGCAACATAATAAGTCAAACAACATTATAATCGCATGCATACATATCAACATATACAATATAATCAACATTTACGAACAACGAACAACTTCACATTTTATGTCAAATCATTGGTCCTCTCATGGAACCCAAACCCAAACAGTTAGCATGCCAGAACGTGGCAACCGATCTCATTCACACACAACAATCACAATCACAAGTATATCATCAAGATTATACATTTAAGTCATGATTTCATGGCATTCATCAATTCTCTATCTCATTTACAACAAGTGTGATCAACATTGCAACATTCATACACATACAAGTATCATAATGAATCAAGAACAAGCATACATCACACAATCATAGAATCACAATCATCACTTACCTCGAAACAAGCTTGAAACCCTAAGAAACTTGACCCTCCCCTTTCCGGGTTCGTTCCGCTTGTTCTTGGTCTACAAACAATCAATATAATACGGGAATCAATAAACAATCATTAATTACCCGGATTACTAACAATTCTATGAACCCTAGATCAGACTCATGATCTCAATTATCCAAATTAGGGTTGTTTCCACCATATAGTCTATAACAAAACCTTCCATCATCAATATTCACCCATTCTATTACGTTTTATGGATCAAAAAATGGATTCGGGGAGTGAAAAACTTACCTTTAACCTCAAGAATGGTGAAAAATAGATCAAACCCATGATCCCAATTATCCAAATTAGGGTTGTTTCCACCATATAGTCTATAACAAAACCTTCCATCATCAATATTCACCCATTCTATTACGTTTTATGGATCGAAAAACGGATTCGAGGAGTGAAAAGCTTACCTTTAGCCTCAAGAATGGTGAAAAATGAGTAAGAGTCGCATGAGGGTCGTTCCTGAGCTCTAAAAGTCAAAAAGTGCATAATGAGATCGTTTAGGGGTTTATTAACGACTTTAATTCGAGTCGGCCCCCGCCAAAGCGGCAAAACCCAGCGCCAAAGCGGCATTCTCGAGACAGAGTTATTTCAAGGATTCCAAAATTCTCATTTCACAACACACCTCTAACCCACAACGCTCAGTAAATACTCTTTACGCTAAGATCGATTTCGGGAGTTCTACTCGCCCGAATTCAATTCTATAAAGTCGTTCGGATTCCTTAACGAGTTTTCTAACTACTCATGTAATCAAAATCATAAATGATTCACCCCCGATTGTTACCAGATTTCCCTACATCTTAATGACTCTGACTTTGTCCAAAACTGGACAAGGTTGGGAAAATCCAAATACTACAAAAAAGTTTTCCGGCCCCAAATTTCCCCCCATTGACTTTTCTATAACGACGGGAACAGATCGTTACATCAGTGGAACTAAAAAATAAAAGAGTTTGAGACTTTGAGTACTTTTTTTATTGATTATTAGCCACACGCAGTGGCTATGAGCATGTGTCTCGAAAGAACGTATTTTTTTTTATAGTGAATGTACCTGAGAGTAAAGATTCAAAATTTAAGCTCTCTTCATACGCTTAAAAAGGGGTCATAAATACATATATCCAAAACAATATTTTCTGACAAAAAATACAAAAAATAAAATTAGAAAAACTATTGCTCAATAGGTAATTAGCATCAATAATAATATGTTTTGTGTTGTTTCTTTTTATATCATTAGCCATTGGATCCTCCGAAGTTGTAATTATTCTAATCACTTCACCACATGTAGAGTACTAGAGTTTAATTTATATGTATTATATTAGATCACTAATAAATTTTAAAAAGAAAGTAATTACAATGAATCTTACATAATTATTAGATTTTGAATAACTAATAGACATCTTTCTTAGTTTTTTATTTTTTTAAAGAAGGTCATGGTATTGAAAACTTGAAAAACTCTTCTTAGATACCTAATAAAAAAAGTTGAGAAAAAAAGGCATAAAACGCATGCGGCGAATGCGATTTATAAATAAGTTTCTCTCTTATTATTTATTGTTGAAATTACTTTATTACATCTTCCGTTCAATTTTTTTGTCCACTATGTTTAAAATATATTTATTTATTTATTTTATTACTTTTATCATATCAAGAAAAGATAATTATTTTTTCTATTTTATACTCAACATTAATTGCATTTTTTTTTAGAATCTCAGTATCTCGATTAGCTACCTAAAATTTAACTTTATCGGTTCGTTTCTTCAGATTGTTAAACCCCTCCCTTGTTTTTCTTTTCACGACCCACAATTTTTTTTTCATCTTTTAAAAAAAGACAATGGCGTTGAAAATTTGAAAAACCTTCATAGATACATAATGGCTAATAGAAAGAGTTGAGAAAGAAAGGCATAAAACGCATTCGACGAATGCGATTTATGAATAAGTTTCTCTCTCTTTTTATTTATTATTGAAATTACTTTATCACCCCTTCCGTTTAATTTAATTTTTCAACTATTTTTAAAATATATTTATTATTTTTATGATATCAAGAAAAGATAATTATTTTTTCTATTTTATACTCAACTTTAATTGCTTTTTTTTAGAATCTTAGTATCTCGATTAGCTACCTAAAATTTCACTTCATCGGTGAATGTTCGATTCTTTAGATTGTGAAACCCCTCCCCTGTTTTTCTTTTCGCAACCCACAATTTTATTTTTCATATTTTAAAAAAAGGTCATGGCGTTGAAAACTTGAAAACTTCATAAATACCTAATAGAGAGAGTTGAGAAAGAAAGACATAAATCACATTCGGCGAATGGGATTTATGAATAAGTTTCTCTCTCTTCTTATTTATTGTTGAAATTACCATTACCCCTTCTGTTTAATTTAATTTGTCCACTATTTTTAAAATATACATATTTCTTTTATTTATTACTTTTATCATATCAAGAAAAAATAATTATTTTTTCTATTTTATACTCAACATTAATTGTTGTTTTTTTGAGAATCTTAGTATCTCAATTGATTTGCTACCTAAAATTTTACTTTATCGGTGAATGTTCGATTCTTCAAATTGATAACCCCCTCCCCTGTTTTTCTTTTCTCGACCCACAATTTTTTATGTTTCATCTTTTGAAAAAAAGTCGTGGCGTTGAAAACTTGAAAACCCTTTATAGATACATGAACAGAAAGAGTTGAGAAAGAAAGGCATAAAACGCATTCGGCGAATGCGATTTATGAATAAGTTTCTGGCTCTTCTTATTTATTTTTGAAATTACTTTATTACACCTTTCGTTTAATTTTATTTGTCCACTATTTTTAAAATATATTTTTTACTTTTATCATATTAAGAAAAGAAAAGATAATTATTTTTACTATTTTATACACAAACTTTAATTGCTTATTTTTTTTTGAGAATCTTAGTATCTCAATTGATTAGCTACCTAAAACTTTACTTTATCGGTGATTGTTCGATTCTCCAGATAGTTAATATCCACCATTTTTTTTACTTTTCTCGGCCCACAATTTTATTTTTTATCTTTTTAAAAAAGGTCATGGCGTTGAAAACTTTAAAAACCATTCATAGATACCTAATAGAAAGAGTTGAAAAAGAAAGACATAAAAAGTATTCGACGAATGTGATTGATGAATAAGTTTCTCTCTCTTCTTATTTATTGTTGAAATTACTTTATTACCCCTTTCGTTTAATTTAATTTGTCGATTATTTGTAAAATATATTTATTACTTTTAGCTAGAGCTGTCAAAATAGGTTTGGCCCACTAGGCCGACCTAGCCCAACCCTTGAATTAAGTGGGGTTGGGCTTAATTTTTTCAACCCATTTAGGAATGAGCCTTTTCAGCCTTAGCCTCATTTGGCCCGCTAGCCTCGTAGGCCAGCCTGTGGGCTGTGAATTTAAAAATATTTATTATATATATTTTAAGTAGTGTTTTATTTGTTAAGATTTTGTCAATAAATATTTTTAAAATATCAATATAAAATCAAGTCTAACTTCTTTGCATATCTTTTACATTTTAGGATCATTATCACACTAAATTTTCTTATTATCCCAAGCCCATTACTCTATTATAACTATGAATCTTTGACCTCTTCTATTTTTGTGTTTACACCTAATTTTTCACTTCTCCTTTATTGTCTTGTTTATGAAAATATTGATCATGTAATGTTTTTTGCTTGGATAAATCTTATGAATGTTGTATCTTGGCTATTATGTTTTTTGTTTTGTAAGTATTCACTGAAGTATGTATAATTCATGGATGAATTTATGTATGTATTGATGTCGTGTTCATCAGACATCAATGTTCGATACTCTCTCTAAGAGACCAATGTTGTGCATTTTTTGGTTAAAGGGCCAATCCGTCCCAACCCGTGACCCACTTAGGATTGGGTTGAGCTGTTATTTTATAAGCCCTTTAATTAAAAGGGTCAACCCGTCCTAACTCATTTAACTCTCTAGCCCGTTAGAGTTGGGTTGGGTTGGGTCAGCCCATTTTGACAACTCTACTTTTATCATATCAAGAAAAGATAATTATTTTTTCGATTTTATACTCAACATTAATTGCTTTTTTTTTAGAGTCTTAGTATCTCAGTTAGCTACCTAAAATTTCACTTTATCGATGAATGTTCGATTATTCAGAATGTGAAACCCCTCCACTGTTTTTCTTTTCTCAACCCACAATTTTATTTTTCATCTTTTAAAAAAAGGTCATGGCGTTGAAAACTTGCAAAACCCTTCTTAGATACCTAAATAGAAAGAGTTGAGAAAGAAAGCATAAAACGCATTCAACGAATGCGATTTATGAATAAGTTTCTATCTCTTCTTATTTATTGTTGAAATTAGTTTATTACCCCTTCCGTTTAATTTTATTTGTCCACTATTTTTAAAATATATTTATTACTTTTAACATATCAAGAAGTGATAATTATTTTTTTTATTTTATACTCAACATTAATTGCTTATTTTTTTGAGAATCTTAGTTCTCAATTGATTAGCTACCTAAAATTTCACTTTATCGGTGAATGTTCGATTTTCAAGATTGTTAATTCCATCCCCCTATTTTTCTTTTCTCCACCCACAATTTTATTTTTTATCATTTAAAAAAGGTTAGGGCGTTGAAAGCTTAAAAAAAACCTTCATAGATACCTAATAAAAAGAGTTGAGAAAAAAAGGTATAAAACGCATTCAACGAATGCTATTTATGAATAAGTTTCTCTCTTCTTATTATTTATTGTTGAAATTATTTTATTACCCCTTCCGTTTAATTTTATTTGTCCACTATTTTAAAAATATATTTATTTCTTTTATTTATTACTTTTAACATATCAAGAAAAGATAATTATTTTTTTATATTTTATACTCAACATTAATTGCTTTTTTTGTTTCGAAAATCTTAGTATCTCAATGGATTACTTAACTAAAATTTCACTTTATCGGTGAATGTTCGATTTTCCAGATTGTTAATACCTTCCCTATTTTTCTTAGATAGTAATATTTCCTTCTTATTTTTCGTATGTAGTTATATTCTCTGTTATTTTAATTTTACACGGTGATTAATTGAATATGAAATTTAAAAGATAATTTATTTTTTTGAGATTTATTAAAATATATTTAAAATTTGTTATTTTGATATTCTATTGCATCGAGAAGAAACCAACAATTTTTTATTGAATTTGTTTTGATTTTATGTTTATTTTTATTATATGTATTTTAGTATTGCTCTTCTTCCTTTATTTTGTTTTGAAAAATGTAAATTTATTATCTTATAATAAAATAAAGAAAAAGCTGAACTAAAAGGACCTATTTAAGTATAAACTTACGAAAATATAATAGTTACGAATTTTTTTGCCTTTTATTTATTTATTTATTTTCATTTCTTTTTTGTCTTTATGTCAATGATAAATAATAATAATAAAAAAAGGTATAGTAATAGGCAGTCCCAATTTGGATCTGAAAGTGTTGTTCTTGGTATAGTTGACCCAATTCTCTTCTTGTGCTGAGTTTGTTTGAAGCTCCGGTGATCTCTTTCTTCTCCGGCGAAATCTACTTGTAAGTGAATTCTGAATTGGTTATCAACATTCCCCAATTTCGATTTTCTATACTTATTTGTGATTTTTACAAGTTATATATGCATTCTTATTTATAATGATCTGCCATTTGGGGTATTGTTAAAACGGAATTAGATCATGAATTTTTTTTCATTGTATTGTCAGATTCAGTTTATGAAATACAATTATTAAGTTTATGGATTCCCTTCTAATGATCTTTGATGAATTGTGGATTTAGTTTCAATTGCTTAAGATCTGCGTTGGTTATTGTGGATCCCCTTCTCTTCTCATAATTATTTTTTATCATTTGCCCGAGTTTTGAGTGGTTGCAACTTGTTACTTCTTGTGCTGGATCATCTTCGTGTCTTGGTCTGGAGTTACAGGTTGTGGCAGGGGTGGAAGATAGCACTATCTGTTTCCTTTAACGTAAACTAAAGGTTATACTACAATCAAACCCAAGAAGATAAAGTGTTTAATATATGAAAAATTGGCACTTTTGGGGTGCTTTAAAATTAGTGATTGTGCTGAAGCACAAAGTAACCTGGAAAGAATACTCGAAAATGTTAAAAGACGCTTTAGAAGATGAAATTAACCTCAAGACATGCTGTCATCTATGTAATATTCATAGTCTATATACCTAAATAAGATAATAAGAACTTATGATAACTGTATCGCTAAGGTTTAATAAGAACAATATTGTGACCACGTATTGAAGAATATGATTCTATACAGGATAAACATTGATCGTTTTTCTATACATGGCTAAGATTCTTACTGCATTCTGGTTGGATATTTACAATTTTGAATATTGTGAATAAGCTGCAGAAAGAGCTTGAAAGGGTCTTATCTGTTCTTAGAAAATGATTAATGCTTTAAACAGAAGATCAAATGCCAATTTCCCCAGTAAACATGGATGGGTGATTCTAAAATGATCTGCTAGCACAGCCAACAGAAGATGTCACTCTGATTGGTGAATTAGAAGAAGCTTCAACAGGGAATAGCTGGCAATTGATAAATGCGGATGTCAAACACCTTAATCAATTCCACACATTCTCCTTGAAAGGACCAGAATCTTGTAATAAATTCATAAAAAGTTTAACCTGTAGGAAAATACAAGAAGATAGAAATCAGTGAAAGCTGCTATATACATAATAAGGTGGTTCCATCTTCAGAAATTTGGAGATGATCTTGCAAAAGCAACTTAACATCTTTATTTTCATCAAGCACAAAAAGATATTTTTTTTGATAACCAAGAAATCCATCTGGGACCCGCCCTTTGGACCAATCACAGTCTTCTAAACTCGGTGGATAATGGGCCCGCCCCTCTACCCTTCTCCACTTAAATACCGGGCTTCGCTTTGCATGGTGTGGGGCTTGAACCTGCGACCTAAGCCACAAATCCTCCACCTTTTGCCACTTGAGCTAGGCCTTGGGGGGACAAAAAGATATTACCTTAACGGATTTAGAGATTTTTGTATAACAATCTAAACTAAGCTACAGCTGGAGGATTTTGGAGGGGAAGAAACACAACAATAACAAACCTGTTCAGACCGATGGGAAGAGTCCATTAAGAAAGCCCATTAAGAAAGCCCATAGGGGCCTGTTGTCACTCTTTCATCTGATTGTTATATGACTAAGGGAAGAGAATAATTAATTATTTGTCCCAGAGAAAAGCATATTGACCATCATATTGTTACCCATCAACCTCAATAAAGTAGTATTTAATATTTTATTTCTAGACTCATATCCCTGATGGAGAGCTTTCACTGCCTTGGGATTGTCAGCAGACGACTTTTTATGTAGTCCCCAAGATGGTCACTTAGCATAATATAAGGTTACAAACTGGTTGGAATATCTGGAACCTTATGGCTTAAAAGGACAGGAAATTAAAGTGACACTTAGAATGTGCCTTCCAAGCTTCCTGGTATTCGATTGTGTAAAGAAGTCTTATACAGCTCTGTTGTTTCATTTTTAAAGCTCAATACAACCTTGTGATCTTGCATTTAATTAGGTTCTTCTGCTCATAATATAAGTTTTTCATTTTCTAATTTTCCTTTGAGGAAAGAAATATTCAAGAAAAAGGCAACAGTCATCCAAAAGGCTTTTCATTGGAAAGAATAATCACCTGAGCAGTTTCTCGTACCAACAAATCATCAATGATTCTTTTGAACTCCTCATCTAGAACATAGTGACAGCTGTAAGTAGTCACTGTCATATATCCCCTCACTAGAACATAGTGCACAAGTTGATGCAAGTTAGAAGATTCGTTTAAAAAATAACGTTTGATCTTGTTACTTCTTCCAGTATGATGATTGCTTTGAATTTGTGCTGATTTACTAATCTACCTTCCTGATAATTTCGAAAAAAATAAAAATGGTGTATCTGAGCTTTTGCCATTCCATAAACGGAGTCTCACAATACAATGAATTTTGAGCTTTTGCCAGATGGAACGAGAAGTCTATGAAGTCATTCACAAATTCCCTTCTTGTAATCATAACTATAGACTTCGGCTAAAAAGTAAAAAGAGCTATGAGTTGTTATGATGATGCAAATCAATAGCCTCAGGGGCATGTCCTGTAACCGTTGCAAGAGAATCGCTCTTTGACACTTATATTAAACCGTAGTACAAGAGACGATTCGCTCTAGCTACATTATTGAGCCCAAGAATTGAGAATAATAAGTTTTTCACTGCCCAAAATTGAATACCCGCATAGAATAATAAAACAGAAGTGTAAAATCGTATGGATATGATTCTCATTTTGTATATTGATGAGTTGGATCGTTTCTATATGGATTCCTTTCCCAAACTCTTCGAGATGTGTTTCCGAGTACTCCTTGATCATTTTGTCCAAGAAGAGGAGTTCCTCTAATTCTTTGAATTTTTCTAGAAGACCCTTTTCTTGAGATTCAAGAAAATTTCGGGTGGAGTTCAGTAACCGAGGGGGGGTTGAGAAGAAGACAATGAATGGAATGGATTCAACTTCTAATCATTTGCACTTTAAGCGTCATAATTTATCTAGAGTGCTTCTTGTATGCAAATCAATCAGTATGCCTAAAAACGTTAGATTGGGTGAGTGTGTGAAAGAATAGATATTAGCATCATTGATAATTAGTATTTTTTCTATTTTGGGATTTTTTATCATCATTAGGAGCATACATCTGATGATTTTGGTTATCCATGAAAATTAAATTTATGAAATTTTTTATTAATGACATTGGATATATTTTTAGCAGGTATTCTTCAAAGTTGTGAACTTTATGTGATTTGGGTGTTGTTTTGTTCATTTTGGGATGTTGAGTTTACTTAGTTTTGGCCGTGTTCTGATTCAATAACTGACCAGAAAAAAAGAAGAAGAGATAGCATATTAACCTAATCACACCACCAAATCCTTCTTGTTCTATATTTTTCCGCAGGTATTCTTCAAGCTGTGAGCGTTATGTGATTTGGGGGTTGTTTCAATGTTGTTTTGTTCATTTTGGCATGTGGAGTCTTACTGAGTATTGGTTGTGTACTGTAGTGGTAGTTGTTTCTTGTTATTGCTGATGTTGTTTTCATATCTTGGAAATTGCTAGGTTGTCAGTTATGCTTAATTTTATTCTTCGTTGTTGAAATTGGGTCTTTTGGTATTTTTGGTTTTTCTGTGAACAGAATTGTTTTCTCATTGGTTAAAGCTATGATCTTTATTGCTTTCTTTGAGCTGAGGGTCTATTGAAAACAACCTCTCTACCTTCCGGTAGGGGTACGGTCTGCGTACACTGTGTCATCCCCAGACCACACTTGTGGGACTATATACTGCGCATGTTGTTGTTGCTGATATCGGATTTAGGTAAAAAAAGACTACTTTGTCTATAAGAAAATGAAAAACGGAACTGATAGGGTCATTTTGATGTTCAATAACACTCTCATTTACAATTTTGTGTCCTATATCGAAGTGATATTTTTTTCTATGTAAATTATAACCTCACTTCTTCTTTTCAGATAAGTAGCTTGGCAAAATGTCAGGGCAAACCAACCGCTTGGTTGTCGTCCCCACAGTTACAATGCTTGGAGTTATTAAAGCTCGCCTTGTTGGAGCAACAAGAGGCCATGCTTTGCTGAAAAAGAAAAGTGATGCTTTGACTGTGCAGTTCCGTCAGATTTTAAAGAAAATAGTATCAACAAAGGAATCGATGGGAGATGTCATGAAAAATTCCTCATTTGCTCTGACAGAGGCAAAATATGCTGCTGGTGAGAACATCAAGCACGTTGTCCTTGAAAATGTCCAGACTGCTACTCTGAAAGTTCGATCACGGCAGGAAAATATTGCTGGGGTGAAGCTCCCCAAGTTTGAGCACTTTTCTGAAGGAGAGACCAAGAATGACCTGACTGGATTAGCTAGAGGTGGGCAACAGGTACAAGCCTGCCGTGCTGCTTACGTGAAATCTATTGAATTACTTGTTGAGCTTGCATCTTTGCAAACATCATTCTTGACTCTCGATGAGGCAATCAAGACAACAAATCGGAGGGTCAATGCGTTGGAGAATGTTGTGAAGCCTCGGTTGGAGAACACAGTTCTTTACATCAAGGGGGAACTTGATGAACTGGAAAGGGAGGACTTCTTCCGTTTGAAGAAGATACAAGGTTACAAGAAGAGGGAGGTAGAGAAACAGATGGCCGCTGCCAGGCTATATGCAGCGGAGAAGGCTGCTGAAGATATTTCTTTGAAGAGAGGTATTTCGCTTGGTTCAGCCCATAACTTACTGTCCCATCCTTCACAGAAAGATGAGGATATTATTTTCTAATGTGGAGGTCAGCTTTTATTAGTCACGTCTGTTGTCAAATATAGATGGATAATATTATGAGATGGAGAGATTTTTCCTGTTCAAATAAGAGCTCTGTGCATGTTTGTACTTAATGAACTCTACGGGGAGCTGCCTCATTGGTTAGTTTTGTGTGCTTTTTTCAATTTTTTGATTCAGTGACAGTCTTTTTTACCTGGAGAGCTGTTGGATGGAAATTTTATTTTTGAATATGTTGCATAAGCTTATCTGATATTTCCTGTCTCAAAATTGTGTCATGTATTTGATAATAATATTCTCTCCCTTCTTTACATCAACACTGCCCTCAAATATAGAAATAGTGAAAACAGCTTTCCTTCCAAGGATTTAGGTGGATGCACTTGCAGATCTTTTCTCTGTTATCTGGGAGATAAACTTGTTCCAAGTCTCGTAATTCTTTTTGTACGGGTATATTGAGGAAACGACGAACGATAAAATGTACAATAAATATGATGAGTCTTCTGCATTTATGCTGTTGACGGCAGTACAATCCTGTTTGACAAAGTTCCCTGTTTCTGGAAAAAAGAAAATATTAAATCTGCGGTACTGCTAATGATGTCTTGTTATTTCTTGAGAAAAACTTGCTCAGAGGATGGAAAAGTTGATTTCACCATACTTCTGGAAACTTGGTTCTTCTTATATCAAAAATCATGTGCATGAAAGCTCACCTGGTTTGTTGAGGGGTAAAGAAACCAAAGCTTATTTAAGTTGCCTGCCCGTTACAAGCATTAACGATTTCATTGATATCAAGTTTCTGCATTTGAAATCTCATTATTTTCAGTCATAATTACTACCATCAATGTAGTTTCCTTGTTTTACATCAACATGTGAATGGTTCTGTAATTACAAGAGCCTTAAGTCAGAATTGTATGATTTATGGCTATGGCACTGTGATGGCCAAGTATAAGTTGCAGCAATTCTGACTCGGCCTTCTCTCAACAATTTTGCACTTCAACTGAACCTAAAAACACAAAACTGCATAGGCGTTGTTTCCCCATACATTTCAAATATTTTCCACCTTATTTGAAATTTATAAAGTTGGAGTTGTGTTTGGTTATATTTTTTTGCAAATGAGAGAAGAGATCGAGTTGGAAAACATGTTTGGAGCAGTTTTCCAAATTTGAAATCCAACTCCAAATTAAATTTTGAAAATAAACTGAATAATTATTCTGAAAAAAGTGAATCCATTGAAACACATACTACTAAAATTGAAGTTAAACAAATACCCGGATGAAAATAGCAATCATTGTCATCCTTGACTGCAATGAAAATCCCATCCAAGATTGACAGTGGGTTTCCTCCATGACCACATTCAATAGAGGAAGTATATGAAGAAGATTAGAGAGATTTAGCACACTAGTGTGGTCGGAGCTTGGAGCTCGTTCAATCATCGGATTTTGCTTTCCTGCGAGCAGATCTAAAACTATGTTATTGCTTGCTTGTTGAGCCTAGCCGGATATGAAGTTGTGGCTGTTGTTTTCGAGCTTTGATTCTAGCCTGATTGTGTTGTTGGTTTGATCTGTTAGCGGTGCTTCAGTTGTTTTCCGATGGGGTTTTGGTCGGGTTTTTGTTGGTTGGTTGTTTGGAGGTCGGAGAACTGGTGGTCATTTGCTGGTTGTATTAGCTTGGGTTCTAGTGGGCTGAAGTGTGGTTTTACCACTGGATTTTGGCGTGGAGAGGGTGGTGTTTGAGAGTTGTTTCAGGT
>NW_006239212.1:329516-341851 GCF_000226075.1 Solanum tuberosum | reverse complement strand
CGGTGGGTGGTTTGCTTAATGTTGTTCCAGCTTGGAACTGGCCGGAAATGGAGAAGAAATGTCTTGTTGTCGTCACCGAAAAGTAGAGGAAAATGGGTTGTTAATATTTTCTGCTAGCTTGATGTCGTTTATGGTTTTTGGGGGTTTTGAGTGGTGGTTTCAGGTGGTCATTTGGAGGTTGTTTTTGGTGGTGTTTAGCCGGAAAACGGAGAAAATGAATGGGGATTGCCGGAGCTTGATTTGGGGTTTTAATTTGGTATAAATGGGTTGGGTTCGGATTAAAAAGAGAAAAAAAATGGGTTATTTAATTGAAATTGAGTAATTTTAGTTGATTTGGGTTTTCCATCCAATTGAGGGGTAAATTTGGTGAAATTAGTAACGGGAGGGGTAAAATTAACTTCATTTTAACGGCGAGGGTAAAGTCAACTAATAAAACAAAGTTGAGGGGTATTTTTGACCCTTTTCCCTTTTTTCAATGTCTCTTTTTCCTTTGTACTTGAATGAAATATAGCTGCCAAAATGTTCAACCAATAAATAACCAGAAATGACGATTATTTACACATTCATAACCCTACAATTATTAAGAAATAACCACAACATGAAAAACAAAACAAACTTTCCAATATTGAAGAAACTAATTGAAAAGATAACAAGAAAAACACTAATTAAACATCCCAGTTACAATAAATACACAAGGGCTCTTCTCGACAGTACTCAAAAACTCTTTTTAAGTCTTCGTTACTCAAACTAAAAGATAATTACATGTAACCGTTCATAACATACTCTTCTTCAACTTAGAAGAGGAAACCATCGTTCGCGAAGATCAGAGTGATAAGAAATCATGAAGAGTAGAAGCACAAGGAGAAATCCAACTCCCCAAGGAGTAGCACCAGCTCTATGAAATGAGTCTTGTTCAGGCAAAGGAATATTGAAGATGAGAGATTTTTCAAAGTTGGAAAGTAAGTGAACAATTAATAGTAGTATTAATGGAGACAACATGAGAAGAAACTTGAATTGATCCATAATGCCTTCAAAGATAGACTCATAGTTGATGTACCATGTAACACTTACAAACATGAAGAGAACAAGAAAGAAGAAACATAAATGTATTGAAGGTGGATGTGATGATGAGTAATTATCTCCCATTTTTTGGAACTTTAATTTGCTTCAAAGTGTGGAAAGAAGAGTTTGATTTTCTTCAGAATGAGACTTGTTTGGTTTTGGAGTAGGCTTACTATGGCTTTTATAAAGGTCTAAATCTCATGTGGTGTTGTCTTTTTTCCTTTATTTGACTAGATACTAAATGAGTTTTTTTCATTTTTCTTTAAGCATTTAATTTTTGAACTCACTATCTCAATTATTTTGAATTAGTATCTCATGTATTTTGACTCATTTTTAAAAAAGGAAAATACTCCCTTTCGGGAACTTTCCTATTTTCAGAGCTCGAACACCATATTTTTAACTAAGAGCATATTGGCCATTGGGATCTTATCCATCCCATCACATTTCGGATGATAGATATTCCTTGTCTCAATTAATGTGTCATATTTAAAAAAAATTACCGTTTTACCCTTAATTAGATAATTTAAAGCTGCATTTAGATTACCATCTTTTTAAAAAAAATTATTAAACTTTGTGTCATCTTAAATAGTGCCAAGTAAATTGAAGCGGAGAAAATATAATTAATAGGGAAAAAGGATAAATATACCCCCGAACTATTGTAAATGGTATGTAGATACCCTCCATCATACTTTTGGGACACTGGTGCCCCTGTCACCCAAAAACTAGAGCATATATGTCCTTCACTCTAACGGAAGACTAAATAGGGACACGTGGCACAATCTTATCCGTCGATCCAATATTTAATAAATGTCGATCGGTGGATAAGATTATGACATGTGTATGTCCGTTAGTATAAAGGGTATATATGCTCTAGTTTTTTAACGACAGGGGCACCAATGTCCCAAAAATATGACGGAGGATATCTGTATATCATTTATGATAGTTTAGGGGTATATTTGTCCTTTTTCCCTAATTAATATAGGAGAGGAGACTTTTTTAAATTTAGTGTTAGCTTTGGGTGCATTGTACGTAGGACTTTTACTTTTTGACGTTCCATTAATATTTGTCCAACTGGCCGGTGAGTTTTTTATGGTCAAGACATTTATAAAATATAGTACTAATTAAATATGTATCTAACTGACATATGTCACCGACCAGAACCAGAACTTGACATGGACCTCTTTATGTTTACTTTTTAATTGTTATAATGTCAGTTTATTTACACTAAACTTCATTTGTCCTCCCTCAAGTTCTTAAAATTGTAAAAAAGAAAAAAACTTTGATTATTTATATAGTGATTAAGTTCATGGAGACATGTTAATCCCTTTGTTGAGACTCCAAACTATGTAGATATATATTTAATATGAATATTGAAAGAAAGAATACATCAATTTGAAGTAAAAGAAAGATAAATTAATTATATCATTCATGTTCATGATCTACTTACTTTGCTTCCATTTTAATTAAGTACTATAAAATTTTCAAAAATCTATAGAGGTCTTCCTAATATTTCTTTTTAGTTTTTCCTAGTTTTAGTATTAGAGGGAGTGGGGAGGGATTTTTTATATACAAAATTTTGAGATGGGTGACCATCTTTATGTCTTTTTTGTGCTTGATGTAAGTTAAGTCACTACTAAAAAAAATCTTACTTTTCTGTCGAAAATGTTTAGTGGTTATTTTCACTGATATTTTAATTGAATTGGTGAGGAAAAAAATAGTACTATAATATTTACATACGAAAAAAATAGAAATTATCCTACTATTTTAGTAATTCGCTTTCCACTATGCATTTTTTCAACGTACTAATTCAATAAGAATCATACTTTGTAATACAAAAAATTTCACTTATTCACGATTTTAAAAAAAATCTTTAGTTTTTGCCGTTAATACGCCATATGAAGTTTTGTTAAGATAAGAACACTTCCCTTGCCTTATTTTTGTCACAACTCCTTTATTTTTTTTGTTTTTGTCTTGCCCATTAACAAATGGGATCTCGACACGAATTTTAATGGAGCATTCAGTTAGACTAGATCTACGGTGTGGTTTTTTCTTTTTTAATCATTTTATATTATATTATACTTATTGAATAACACCAAACCTTGTACATCATAGATTTGATAATTTGATTAATGTAAATAATTCTGTTGTAATTTCCTTAACAAGCACTAGAATCTTATGTATTTAAAATGGTTAAAAAATTCTATCTAAGCTAAACTTATCTATACGTCTCTTGTAATTAGTTGAAGTGGAAAGATGACGAATAATTTTTAGCGACAATGAATATACACATTAACAAAAAGTGTTAAAATATTTATCGACATCAAATCTAATATCGCGAGTTCAAAATCAAAAATAAAATAAATTATCAAAAATTTCAAAAGGACAAACAAATTGAAGGTGAAACCAAAAGGACAAAAATGCAGAGCCCCACATGCCTTTCATTAGACGCCATGAACGGCTTTAGCTGATGAAGGAGGCACATGACGACGACTTGTGCCTTACCTCAAAAAAAAACGGCTGACATTTTCATTTTTTCATCTAATTATTTTTCATTTTTTTAGCTATTTTAATATTTTAGTTATTTAAACATTTTTCTAATTTCATTATTGTAATATACACCTTGTTTGGATGGTTGTATTGCATTGTTAGTCTAAATATAATGTTTGTTTTGATTGCTATTTAAATTATATTGTATCGTTTAAATCTATCGTTAGATAATGATACGATACAATAGAATTTAAATAACAAACATTGTATTTAGATACTCTATTGTTAGAAATTAATGAACCAAATTATTGTCCACTTCGACCCGACTCCCTTCTAGTCCATTTCGAAGCTTAGCCAAGATAAATTCGTGAGGCCCAAAGTTGCAGCACAACGGACATTATTAGTTGGGCCTGGAGCGGACCACGACATTGTCTCTTCTAGTGAAAAAATGAAAAAACCCGGCCTCTACTTTTGCATATCTATATGTATTACTTCCTTCATTTCAATTCATTTATCCTACTTTCATTTTAATCCGTTTTAAAATGAATGTCTTTTTCGTTTTCTATTATCAATTTAATTTCAATATGATACGTTCAAGATCATATGATTAAAGAATATTTTGATACATTTTTTTATTTAAAATCACAATATAAGAATTTTCTTTTACTTTCTTAAACATTATGTCTAAGTCAAAACAAACCAATTGAAACAAAGTGATTAGATTATTCTAGGCGATTTAACAAGTTAAATTGCACAACAATTTAATTTGATCCACATAATAAGTGGAAGATGACATCATATGCATGCTCAAATGTTGTCATGGCTAAATTTAGGCAACACAAACCAATTATGATGACAAGAAGAAATTCAGGTGGTCCAGGTTTAATTGGTTTACATCCTATAGTGGGTTGGTAAAGTGCCCCACTTTGTATTTACACCTACATTCCCATCCTTAATTGAAAACTGAAAAACAAATTAGTGTCTTGTTTCTTGCTACAAAATTAGTGGTTCTTGGAATCTTCCATAATAAAGCCAACAATTCTTAGACAAAAGAAAGAAAAAGGTCTGAAAATGTTAGAGTGAGTACTTTTCAACCACTACAACTTGTTAAGTAATACACTATTTCCTTAAACCCTCATCCAAACACCTGGCTAGTTTTGGTTCGAGGAACTTAGATATTATTGGAGGCAGTGGCGGAGCCAGAATTTTCAATAAGGGGGTTCAAAATTTGAAGAAATAAACACACCAAGTAGTCGAAGGGGGTTCGACATCTACTATATATACTTAAAAAATTATTTTAACCATGTCAAAATAATATAACTTTCCGCTGGACCCTAAAGATAAGGTGGCTCCACCACTAATTGAAGGTATGAGTATCCGAAAAAAAAAGAAGGAAAGTCACATTTACGATGTGAGACCTTTTAAAAAAATATCGTATAAATTTACCCTAAAATGGACGGTATTGCCACCATGTTACGACTAATTTGGACCGACTTAGCCCAACTAAATATTACATTCTAGAAGTGGCTCAATGGCGAGTGACAATAATGATTATATATACGAAATTACACTAATGACCTTAAAATGAATAGTCTTAAAACTTTTGACATCCGCTTGCCTCCAAAATTTGTTGATGTTGAAATTTTGTCCGAGGCAATCGGGGTCAAAAGTTCAAGACGTCTCCTTGAAAACATTTTTTTTTTTTGTAAAGGAACCTATTATTTAAGAGCCAAAGGAATGTTCATCTTTTTTCCACTTATCACAAAAACTACTAAAAAGGCAAAAACAGAGTTCAAGACACCTCAGTTCCCTCTATAAACATTTCAATATGGTTTCTTGCACCATGAAATATCAGTTGAGATTGGTGTTGTTCTTCATATTATGTGTATTTGGAAATTCAGATACAGAAAAGGACAAAGAAGAGTGTACACAATCATTGATTGGTTTAGCAACATGTTTGCCTTATGTTGGAGGTAATGCACCAGCTCCTACACCAGATTGCTGTACTGGATTGAAACAAGTGTTGAAAGCCAGCAAGAAGTGTCTTTGTTTGTTAATTAAGGATAGAAATGATCCTGATTTGGGACTTCAACTCAATGTTACACTTGCTTTAACACTCCCCTCTGTTTGTAAAGCCCCTGCTAACATCTCTGAATGCCCTGGTAAGTACGCCTGTTTTTAGCTCGTAGTTTCAGTATCATTTATTGTATTAGTAAGGGGCGAATGGGGTTGTGTGTACAATAGCTTTCTTATTTTTCTCTCGATGGCTTCAATATAAGTAATTTGAGAGATAAGAGGAAAGCCCCTCTTTCGAATTTAAAGATGTAACACAAATAATGACTCTCTCACCGGGATGTAATGGGTTACTTTTAAGTTTTTCTTACTTAGTGGAAGGCATGCTGAACTCTGTCTCAACTAAATGAAATTAACGATCTGAAAGAGTTCACGATCTTATCAATAAGGTTTTAATCTTTTGAAATATGTGGCCAGAAACAAGTCTGTATTTATAAATCATTTTATTATGAGTAAAATGGAAAGTTTAAATTTTAATTGTTACTTATAAATATAGAAATATGTCATTCTTTTTTTAACAACTCTAAAAGAAATAGTAGCACATAAATTAAGACAAAGAAAGTAGTAAGAAAAACCGTTTTTCATCAAGTTATCTTTGACACTTTTTGATGATATATGCAGCACTTCTCCACTTGCCTGCAAATTCACCAGAGGCTCAAGTATTCTATCAAATTGCTAATAATTCAAGCAGCATTGCTGGCAGTCCATCTGCACATAGCCCCATTCCTTCTGGTAAGTTATACTACTACATTTCTTTTACAAAATTCTGAAAAATTGGTGATTCAGGCGATTCAACTTATACACACTGACAACGTAATACTGTAATTTATACACTATCAATGTATTAATATAACTTGTATCAGGTAACCTGTCTTAATTATATCTAATTATATGATTATTCCACTTTTTTAAAACATTACTTGTAGTTATCGTTTACATGACGTAATAGTGTATAAATTATTCTATATAGTCAAATATATAAAGGTTAAACACTTTTCTGTTTTTGTGTTGCAATTTTTTTTTTGCAGTTGGATCTAGTCCCACAGGTGCCCCTGCTGGTGCTCCTAAATCTGCTGGTTGTCATATTGGAAAGAGATGGTTTGGATTAGAAGCAATTGTTGGTGTAGTCCTTCTTTGGTCTTTAACTTCAAATTTCTTCATATGATGAGTCTAATAACCTTATTTGTATCATAATAATTAAATCTATCATTTTGTTAAATGGATGATCCTTGTATTCTTGTGTGTCCTTCTAATTTGATATTTATTCACTAATATTTTCTCAGAGTGATACATTGAGGGCAACTTTGTCCAAAATCTCAAACAGTTGCCATTCTTCAACTATATTATAAAGGGTGGCTATATTGTTTTCTTATATTATACATGTCAAAAAAGTGACCAACCCATGCTATTTTTTTTCAATAATACATGCGCTTAAGTTTGATCTACGACATGGGTGAATCACACAAATAGATCATTTTGCGCCGCTCCGACACCTTTTATAACCTAGCTAAACAGTATAATTTTCGAACGAGCATAATATGGCTCCACCACTGCCTTCACCCATACCCCATGTTTAGGTTATATAGCAGTGGCCTATTTATATTTGCTCAAACTAGAGTGCAGGTGTTTAATATGAGTGTGAATTTAAAGGTCGAATTTTTTATGATTTAAATTTGAAGATTTGGGGAAACAGATTCATGTATGAATGTTAATAATAATTCAATAATTTAAAAATAGAGTTATAAAATCTTAATTATGAAATGCTATGTAAAAAAAACTTGAGGAGAATATAGTAGTAACATTTTACCAACTAACTTTTCTTCTACAAAATGAGTAATCAAGTTTGGCAGTATTCAACAATTTTAGTTCAAATCCTATATTCATATTTCGTACTAACAATTCATAAAATATAGTAGTAACATTTTACCAATTATACATTTAAAACTCACTAACTTCTAATAACTAAATTCAGAACTCATAAACTTCAAATCTTGAAATCGCTTCTAATGGCTAAAATTTACAACTCATAAACTTCAAATCCTGAATTCGTTTTTGCGAAGTATCTTGCTGCATCTAGTATAGACAATTTTTTGTTTCACTATTCCCCGATATACTGAAAGACCAGCCAAGAAATTGCATAGTCCTGTTGTGCCAGGGATAGGCAGAATTGGAGAAGTGGTATATCAGTTTATTAATATCACAATTATTCTAGTGCAATTTCATAAAAAGTTGGAGTATATATAACATTGGCTTCTTGTTTGTAATAGGAAAACTTGAATCAGCAAGCGCAATAATTGGGGGAAAAAACACTGTTTCAATCATCATAAAGGAGTAATAAATAATTGAAAGTTGACAACATACATTAAGTTTTAATAATATTTTTGATTCTTGTCCATGTCAAATACATTGATACTACTGTGTCTGTTTGTCAATGGAAATAACATATGCATTTCATCAAACAGCAAAGACTTTATTAATTTAGCATCTTTGCTACTATTATATGTTTTGTACTGTTGTTATAAGAACAGATTTCAGATTTTTCGAAGTGAATTTGAATTCTCGGAGTTTACTTATTCCATCATGATTGGAAGCAATGTGGAAAATGAAGAAGCAAAGCCATTGGGAAGATGGTCTGTTTTAGCATATGGTGTAGGGCATGTGCTTAATGATATAACATCAACCTATTGGTATACTTATCTCTTGCTCTATTTGACCAGTATTGGAATGCCTCCAAAGTAAGCATATACACACACTCTTGCAAATCTTGACTCAGTTTTGTATGAACATCTTGTTGTAGCTAGTTTAGGTAATATTATTCTTTCTTTGTTTTGCTATTCTTTTTTTTTTTTAAATCCCTAACGAGAGAATTTCATTATGAAGATTTGAACCTGAGACGCCTGATTAAAGGTGGAGGGACTTAATTTTACCATTTCATGACAACCTTTGGTAGCTTTTGTTTTGTTATTTCAATATTTCGTTGGGAAAAAAATGAATATTAAAAGGACTTAAAGTCGGTATAAAGACGAGAGGGAGTTGCTCGAATGGTAAGCACCCCTCACTTTCAACCAGAAGGTTGCGAGTTCGAGTCAGCAAGGGAGCAAAAAGGGGTGGGAGCTCCTAGGGAGGGTAAAAAAAAAAAAAAATCGGTATAAAAGAGTTTTGTATAATTTTGCTACTACTTCTTGTGAGTTGTGACAAGGATTTCATGAATTTGATGATGTAGTGAATATTGATGTACACCGAGAAGTGTGGAAAGGGAAGTGTAATGTTTAGAGCATCATTTAATCAGAAGATACCTGATTTCAGGGCTTACAAAGTCTTGGATCGAGTTAGTCTACGAGTGGCTTTAGTACACTGGTTTAAACTTCATTATGAGATTGGTTGATTTGACACTTCATTTTGTTCTATTTCACAGACAAGTTGCAGCTCTTGCAATTACAGCGCAATTCACCGATGCAACGATGACCATAATTGCTGGAGAACTGGTATTTTTTTCCTTGAGATCCTTCTTTTTTCTTTCATTAGAAAAGCATGTAATGTAATATCATGAGAAGTTGTTATATATGTTTCACTTCAAGCTTTTGATATGCATGAGAAAATTGCTGATCATGAATTGCTTTTTTTTTTTTTTTTTCATTCTCTCAACAGATAGACAGATTTGGACATTTCAAAATATGGCATGCTGTGGGGACTGTTCTTGTCTCTGCTGCATTTTCTTCGTTTTATTGGGGCGTTTGCGTTCCTTGCAAAATTATTGGGATCGATACGCCTCTTGTGCAAATGATTGGATATTATATGTTTGATATAATCTTCAGTGGTGGATGGTCTTGTACTCAAGTATCACATATGTAATCATCTCAACTTTTGTGTTCGTTTTATATTTACTACAGAATCATTCGATTATTTGGCTAAAATGATAAATGTGTTCTACATTTTCTTGGCCTTCTTTGTTGAAGGGCAATGGTGAATGGCCTTACCCTGGATCAAACAAGCAGAGTGGCATGTGTCAGCTGCCGTAATGCTTTTACAATGGTTGCTACTCTGTTGCACCATTCTTTGCATAACTCTCTTACATGCATTTCATCTCAATATAGACAAAACTAACCTTTTACCTCTTGTCTTGTTACTGTGAACCAATAATTGGGAAGGTCGCAAGCCTAATCGTATATGGAATTGGATTTTTCATCTTCAATTCATCCGTGAAACAAGTTGAAATCAAGGAGCAGGTACATTGAATACCAGAAGTTCTCCTCTATCTGCATGAGCACGTGATTTGCGTTAATGTATTTTACCATTCATGTTTGCAGTACCACTTGTTGGCAACTATCACAGTATTGATCGGATGCTTCTTTGTAATTTTATTTCATCTTGGAACTAAAGAGCCTAGGTTTGTTATCTACTCAGGCCCCTTTTTAATTTGGAAGGCTCGAATGTACTTCATTAATGAGGAAACAAATTACAAGGTTAAGCATCTTTTGTGCAGGGTGAAACAAGTATCTCACACGACAAATCCTCGTGGTTCTTCTTGGAAGCGATGGTTGAAAAATGGCCTATATTATAGAGTAGCTAGCATTTATGTGTTAACTAGAGTTGTAACGAATATATCACAGGTAACTATAATTTTCTTCCAGCTTCTTTAAGTTATATGTTATTGATCGTTCACATATGTAGTAGTTCTCTGTTCTAAGTTTCTGTTTTGTCTTTGTTATCTCAGGTGTTTCTTGCTCTCTATGTAATTAGTGATCTACACATGAGCCAATCTTCCAAGGCTTTGGTATGATTTGTTATCGAGTTGAATAAAATTGACAACACTTATATCTTCCAATTAACTAATGCTAATCGGGCTGAGTTATTATGTAATAGGTTCCTGCCATCATCTATTTGTGCAGCTTCATTACATCTATCTTGCTCCAGGTTCTCTTTCTCTATGGGGTTGTTCTACATTTGGTCTTCACTTTTTGCCTGTTCCTTGTTTCCATAACCTAAGCTATTATACTGGTTGCATGTAGGAACTCGAATGGAGCAGTCACAGGTTGAAGGCCATCTTTTCAGTAGGAGGCTTCCTGTGGCTATTTTGTAGTGCAGTAGTACTCTCCCTACCGATTAACATGAACATTTTTATGTACATCTTGTCCGTGGTTATTGGAATCGCCAATGCCTTCATGATGGTAAGCTGCAGTTCAATTATTTTGTACCTCAAATTTAACATTGTTGTATTGGTAATCTTCAAGCTAACTCATCCAAGAAAGTGCACTCAGGCTCCTAATCGCGATGTTTCTATTTGCTTTGTGGTTAACAGGTAACTTCAGTAGGCATGGAAAGTGAGCTAGTTGATAAAGAAGTTGAGGGATCTGCTTTCGTTTATGGATCATTAGGCTTTGTGGAGAAAGTATTGTGTGGGGTAATGCTGTACATTCTAGAATCATACGAAAGTAAGCTATATCTTTCGTTCACTTCAAACGTCTGCATATCATGAATGAAATTTAAATCTTTGACATGGAAGTCTTCACCCTTATGTAGGTGTAACACCAGCAGCGTGCAATCCAGCATATCCTTGTTTCACAGTAACGCGATTTTCATTGGGATTCATTCCGGGAGTTGCTGCATTAGCTGGAGTCATAGTTACATGTTTTACAAAGTTCAGAACTTCACATCCAGACCCCTTGGCAGAACCTTTGTTGGCATAGTGATAAGCCAAAAGCTCTATTTCTTTGTATTGTAATTGGTGGACCTAAGCAATGGTTATATTTTTTTCCCTTCAAAATTGGATAATGGGTACGTCCTTCTACCCTTCTCTACTTAAATATCAGACATTTGTCTAGAACAGGATTTGAACTCATGACATGAGCCTAATCCACACATCACGCGCTGGCTATTACCATTAGACCAAAGCCATGGCCCATGGAGGCAAGCAATGGTTATATATTGACAATGCCAGACCCACTGCAATATAAATGGCAACAAATCTAGTCCACCATGAGAACATGTGATTGTCATTATATTCGTAAACTTCTTGTTGAAGTCTTCAATATATCAATTGACAAACCTCTTTACAAAAGCAATGACAAGGAGTCGACATCAATTCCTATTATCTAAATTAATTAGTGCAATCACAAGGAGTTTATATATAAAAAATCTTTTGTTTACTGCCTCTGTCCAAAAATAGTTGTCCACTATACTTGTTCACTTTATGAAATTAATGGATAACGTGACGTGTATAAAAATGAGCTAATGATCTCCTTTTATAGAAGAAATTTGCAACTGCAATCATTCACAATATGACAAAGTTGTGCCACCGAAAGTTTTCAATTGTTGTGTTTCTCAACATTTGTTGTCATCTACAAATTTACCAACCATTAACAATTACATGCCGTAATTGTTGAAAGTCAATATAGGGGGTTGGACTCCACAGATAGTACCTATCTATATTGCATCAAAATCTTTGGAGATTAAACCTTAATACGTTCAAACTCCATAATCGTGTCTAGCGTTCAAAATGTTTAAACCGTTTTTGAAGTTTGAATATTTCTTAAAATTTCAAATTCTCGAACTTTTCAAATTCAAATAAATGCACTTCATGAGTTGATAACTTTCTATTTTTCAAAGTTTAGAATTTTCTCCTTTTTACACTTTTACTTGTCAAAGTTTTGAGTATTCTATATTTATTTTAGTTAGAAATCAGGGCCGGCTCTTGCCTTTGTAAAATAAGGCTT
>NW_006239212.1:326970-329416 GCF_000226075.1 Solanum tuberosum | reverse complement strand
AAAACATGTATCTCGAATACATAGTAAACATATACATTTAATTATGTGTATCTAAATTTCATATGTTATATCCAAAAACATGTATCTTGAATACATAATAAGCATATACATTTAATTATGTGTATCTAAATATGAAATGTAGTTGAAAAACATGAATCTATGAACAAATCACGACTGTAGAGTATCTGTCGTATCATTAATATCATTGTATTGTTAAAAATCATGTATACGAAATTTAATATATAGTGGATACATATACATGTTCATATACCCCATTACTAAAAATACAACTCGGATCTTAATTAAGATTACTACTTATTGGATACACATGTTCCAAGGGCTATATCAAAGTAATATTGGTACTACCACATCCATATCACAGTAACCAAAGAAAGTCTTAGAAGAACACCAGCAACAAAAACTCTCTACAATATTCCCTTTGATCCTTTTGCACTGTGGCATAACATAATCAAAACTAAGATCCATTTCTTTCGGAGACAAACAATCAAGACCCACTGTGAATTGAAAGTTTTCTCTGTAGCAGTTACTATGATTGAAACTCGTGATAAATGAACAATACAAAATGATATTTGGGTTCAGGAGAATTTGTGGTGACGATATCTTGAGAAGAAGAGAGTAGATTAACTATTGTTGAAATGAAATTGTAAGGTGAAATTCTTGAATCAGAAAGGAGAAGACATAATCAAGTGATAAACATAGGAGGGGAAAATTAAGAGATAGTGATTGATTTGGAGTGAAAGAGTTATTTAAGCAGATAATTAATCAATAATAGTTTTAAGGGATGTGGGTATCTAATAGTATTTTCAAATAATATATATTAATATATGGTATAAAATACTAAAAGTTGGTAATATATGTAATTGTTTAAAAGTAAAGATAATATTAGTATATATAATAGTGATGTATGTCTAATTATTTAGTTTATCCTATTAAAATGGTGTAGTCGTCAACTTCTTAAATCAGATTCTATGGTTCTAACTCTTATTTTTATTTAATATTTGTCAACTTATTACTTATAAAATTATGTTAACAATTCATATAAGTCTCACTAAAAGGATGTTTTCAATGTTGTGTTGATAAAATCTTACCTAAAATCAATAACTGAAAAACAATATTAAATACTAAAAATATGTATACGAAATTTGTTTGTATTTTAGGCTTCAAATTGAAATTTCGCTTTAGGCCCCTAATTACGTTGAGCCGCCCCTGTTAGAAATATTCATGTCCAAATATTATTTTTGGTAAGACCTTATGGCAACGACCTATTGCGTGTTTCTGTAAACTTCTTGTTAGCAAGAGTCTTAAAAGCTTGATAGATACATTTCGAACACTTAATTAATTCTAAGGGTAGTATGGAAAAAAAATATTCTTAGTTTGTTAAATGGATTAAATATCTATTTTGATGTAGGGACCAAATAAAATGAAACGGATGGATACCATATACAATTAATTGAGAAAACCGAAAAGTATTAAAAATACTCCTAAACTTGGCGTGAATTATTAGTTTCGTCCCTGAACTATTGAAAATTTCTACTTGACTGATTGAACTTAAATACACTTTTGATCTTGCCACATGGGTGAAATACACCGTGAATTCTTGTCAAATTTAGGAGTGTTTTCAACACTTCTCTCGACTTTTTATTAAGAGTCATACGCTCCTACAAGAGTTTGAGACCACTTGTAATGTCATGTAGCTGATTGAGAGCATATTTAAGTTGAGTTAGTCCAATAGAAAAGTATTTTTAAGATTATCAATAATTTGAAGATGAGATTAACCATTCAAATCAAGTTCAAGAATATTTTCTAATACATGTAGTAAATCTGATGAGGAGTTTAAACATAATAATTATAAACCCAATTTGTTGATTGATGACTTGATTGTCATTCCAATTCCATGATATTTTTAATTTGTTTGTGGCAACCAGGATAATAATGGTCCAGTTTTAAAAATTGGCAAAGTTACATTCAACTTTGTCAAAAAAGTTGTGAATTCCCAGTAGTCTTGGATTACGTCTCAGCTACTTAAAAATGAATTTGTGGTTGAGACCTTTGCCTTCCAAAGTCCAACTTGCTGTTTTTCTATTATTTTTTTTTCCTGTTTCGATAAGATATTCTTATAAATTATAAAGGTGATTCAATATTCAATGCTTAAATTCAATATCTCTAATTAAGCAGGAATGACATCATAACTTTTGGTGGTATCCTTTTTTTTGTTTATTCAATTGCACATATCCACGTTAATAAAAATTATTTTAAGGGATTATCATATAAATAGTTAGTCGGATTCATTATTTACTTTTTTTTAGTTAAATATATATATATATATATATAATTATCTAACTGAAGAAATAGGGAAATCAATGTTTATTATTATTATCAAGTCTATGCACAAGTCTTGCTATAGAAATTTGAAAGAAAGCTACAA